>NC_133658.1:861082952-861328937 GCF_037893015.1 Macrotis lagotis | reverse complement strand
GACTTTTCCTAGAAAAGATAGCAATTAAGCTAAGATTTGAAGCCAGATTCCTTTCAACTATTTCTATTGTAATATGAAACTTTGGACATTTTTTTTTTTAAAAAGACATAAAGGAATGAAGCTGAAATGGTGGATTGATAGGCAATGACCCCAGTAAAGCATAAAATCTGGGATATAGCGATATGAAGACAAAGGGCTGTTATCAGTTATCAGTCTATCTGATTTTTACTACTCTTATGAAATCTCTCACTTGAATATAGATGGATGGATGAATGAATGTAATGGTGAATGAATGAATGAATGAAAATATTGTTAAACAGTTTATCTGTCAATCAATAAATGTTTATTGACTATTGTGTTCCAGGCTCTATGCTAAGCTTTTATTGTATGTTATGGTAAGACTATGTTAAGGAATTGGGGGAGGCAGTTCCTGACTTTAGGGAGTGTCTATTCTAATGGGGTAGATAACTTATATAGGGGAGTGGTGTGTTTTGATTTGGAAAGTTACAGGAATAGTGATGAGATAGAAGGGAATAGTGACTGGAGTTAGAAGAGAATAGATGAACATATGATTCCCATGGCATTGGCAGTGTGGAAATGTTGATTTTGATTCCAGAACTAGAAAATCAGGTGTGAAGAACTGAGTTGAGGGTGTGGGTATAGCTGGACATGGGTGTGGAGGGCATGCAAGAGGCAGTCATTGATTGGGGAGAAGATGGCAGAGGATATGAAGCATGGCTAGAGCTGTATTGGGCTAGAGGAAGCTCTCACCAATTAGGGGAGTGCTGCCCCTGGGTGGTAGTTCTGGAGGTACAAAGGTTATGGATAGTGTTTAATAAGCTATCAATGAAGATCCTTGAAGTGTGAGGTGGTGGGGATAATTATTAGGAAACCACAGCCTTACCTTTTTTTTTGGTAAGGCTGGCCTTCCCTCACACCTGTGTTTTCCTTGTCTAATTGGTTCATGGAGGGAACGATCTGTCATTTCTGCATGCAGGCTGTGGCTGGAGAATAATTATAATAATTAATACTAATAATAATTCTTAGTTCCCTTCAGTTTTGCCAAGCTTTATAAACACTGCTTGCCTCAGCAGCCCCCAAGAGGGAAGGTTAGCTTCATTATTAGGAAGAACAGAAGAAACAGCTCTGGTGGGAGGAAGGTGAGAGGGCATGTCCTAAACTGGCCAGGGGGTCCTTCTCACCAAGACCAGACAGAGATTTTGGATCTCAGGTTTTTTCTGTTAAGCAATGACTCATCCTTTTGGGATCTCTACAATGGCCCATTGACTCTAGAAACAAATATAAATTCCCCCATTTGCCATTTAGAGACCCTTCACAACCTGACCTCAACTAGCCTTTCCACTGTTATTACATATTATTCTCCTTCCTTCACTCTGTGATCTGGTCTAACTGACCTTTTTGCTATAACTCATATATGTTATACCATCTCTAGCTTCTCTTCCTTTGCTCTGACTGTTCCCCATGCCTAGAATGCATTTCCTTGTCCCCCTTTCTGGGGAGAAACCCCCTTTTTCTTTCCATACCCATTCAAACACTCTCTTCTATATGAAACTTTTCTTGATCCTTCCCTATTCCCGTTGATTTCTTTCCCCCAAATTACCTTGTATATTTAGATAGATTTTGTATGTACTTACATTTTGTATCTCTTTGTATATAGGTAGGCATGGATAGATCGGTAGATAGAAAAATGGACAAAAGAAAGATAGGTAGCTATCTAATGACAGAGAGGTGGGTAGAGAGGACAGAGAGATAGATGTGTGTGTGTGTGTGTGTGTGTGTGTGTGTGTGTGTGTGAGAGAGAGAGAGAGAGAGAGAGAGAGAGAGGAAGAGAGGAGAGAAGGTGATATTATCATTCCCATTTTATAGATGAGGAAAATGAGGTAAGATGTTAAGTGGTGTGCCTGGAGCAGCGTTGCTAGCATGGAATTTCCCCGAAAATAAGACCCGGTCTTATATTGTTTGGTTCCCAAAGATGCATTAGGACTTATTTTCAGGGAATATGTGGGGGATTTCTTCAGGAATCATTATTTGGTCTATTCTTCTCTCTGCAAAGAGATTTTTCATGTCTTTAGCTTGGTGAATGCTGACTGAATCCCAGACTAGCAGACATCTTTGACCACTTCATAAAACAAGTGGTCACATTAAATCAACCCACTGCTTTAATACTACTTGTGTACTATACTTTTTTGGTTTCAAGAATATAAACACCTGAAACATGATTGATCTTATCTTTCTTGCCCCTAGTGATGATTAGAGGTGGGGATTTCTTTCCCTCTGGAAGCTATCAAGTGTGCACCTTATTCATGTGTTGTGTCTCTAAGCCAACTGGTCATTTGGTAATAAGTTTTGAGTTCATTTGTTTACATAGGCATTTACCTCTCATCCAAAAGCTCTTATATTATCATTTATTTTAAATATTAATGTCAATAATACTATTTGTCTATATTTCATTATACAGTAATATCATTATCTTGTAATTCAATAAGTTGGTCATATTTTGCAATGGGCATACTAAATGTACATCTAACTGACGATCTTAACTGGGGCTTATTTTGGGGGTAGGGCTTATATCACAAATTTCCTGAAAAAATATGCTAGATCTTATTTGTGGGTAAATACATTAAGTGTCTGAGGTTGCATTTTCATTTGGATCTTCCAATTTCATGTCCAGAGTTCTATTCATTGAACAAATTAGCTGCCTTCACTTTATTCCTCTGGCAAGGGTCACCAGCTCCTTTCCTAAGCTAGATCTCCCTGAAAGCTTGTGGGTCCTGGCTCCAAAGTCAGGGCAGGAGCACAGAATTTTTATTTTAGAGTTAAAAGGGCCCTTGAAGGTCATATAGGCTTAGGCCCTAATTTTACAGATGAGGAAGCTAAGGGGCACCAGAACTTTGTTCAGAGTTACACAGTTACTAACTAAGGGAGACAGAATTTGAACTCAGATCCTCTGACTCTATATAGTTAAATATAAGAAACATTTTTAGGTACTTACTATGAACCAAATGCTATGTTTAGCACTGGAATACTAATGCAACCATTGAGAAGGTCACTAGTGAAAGATCTCATATCTTAGTAAGGGAAGACAAGTAAAGGGAAAATGGTAAGGGTATTACCCAAGTAGAGACAAGGCTGCTACCAAAAAAAGAAGGCAGAAAAGTTCAGAAAATGAAGAATGGAATGTAGAGTGAAAGAAATGTGACTTGGGCCCCACAAAATGGCAATGTGGGTTAGACTCTCACCACCTAGGAGAGTGGGCCTGGGGGGTGGAAGCATCTCCAGGGTAGGGAAGGCTATTAGCAAAGAAAATTTCTCCTCCTTTCTATTCTACAAAACTGCTAGTCTAACCACACCTCAAAGCTGGGAGGCTACAAGAGCTAGTTTTGGAGCTGAAATTTTATTATGTGTATGAATATTAGAGATTGTGCAGATTTGACTTGATTGCAAAATTGTCCCCATTTTGAAATTGCTAACTAGGAAGAAAAACCAATATCACAGCCCAGAAAACTTTCATCTGACAGAGAAGTCTAAAAAAATAATCATTTATTTCTATGACAAACTCTTCTCCCCCCCCCCCCCTTTTCCCATTGTCATGCTTTTTTGGCTACCTTTATTCTCAAGGAGACGGGAATGAAACGCTTCCTGAGAAACATTCTTCAGATCTGATTGTGTCAGGAAAATACCCTCATTGACAGAATGTGCCGTCAGCCCACCCAGCAATAGAGAAACCCCATCACAGTCTTGGCTGAAACAGCTCTCTTATTGGACTTTCTATACCTAAGATGCTATTATTAGAGATTCATTCTTTTGCTTTAAGACTTTGGGTCCTGGTAAAATACAGGTGACCCAAGAGCAGGACGGGTGGAGGAAGGAGGAATATCAGTGTGAGTGGATTTATAAGATAGAGAATTGGAGAAATGAAAACCATAGGAGAATGAGAGTAGTGTGATGATGGAGTGATGTTGTCAATCAATGAGCATTTATTAAGTGCCTACTATGTACCAGACACTGTGTGTTGTGTCTGTTTCAGGATCATTGCTAGTGACAGCCCAGCTGATAAATGGAATGGCTTTCACTAAATGTTTTGAGTATGGGTCTCATCATTTATATGTGTGGCACATGTCTCATATGACAGAGAGCCTTGTACATGGACAGGAAGCAACAGGTAATAAATAAGAATTTGTCTACAAAGAGAGGAATGGGTTTCTCTTGTTCTCCATCAATTGATCTGATTTCTTTCATTTCTTTCTATTCCATTCAATTTATTTTAGACAGCATCTAAATCATCAACTTTGTCCAGAGGGAACCTCAGGTGACTGAAAAACCTGTGATCCATGACCAAAGATGGTCTTGTAGTGAGTGGGGGAATGGCAGAATTATGAAACCATTGGTATTCCCTTTGCATGGCTTCCCTTTTCTGATTTTTTTTCTTCCTTTTATTTCCTTGTGGAAGGTATCTCATTCCAGTTCCAGTCTGTTTCTTCCCTGTATTAGGAGAGATGTTCAAGGAACAAGCCTCCCAGAAGGCAGTCCACAAATGAGACCCTCCATCTCTCAGTTCAGGACTTTTTTTCCCAACTGTCCTTCATATTTGGAATGTTCTCCTTCCTCAACTGGAGGCTTCCTTTCAATCCCAATTAAAATCCTACTTTCTATAGAAAGTCTCCCCGTAGTTCTTTTTTTTTTTTAGGTTTTTTTTTTTTTTGCAAGGCAAATGGGGTTAAGTGGCTTGCCCAAGGCCACACAGCTAGGTAATTATTAAGTGTCTGAGACCAGACAGATTTGAACCCAGGTACTCCTGACTCCAAAGCCGGTGCTTTATCCACTACACCACCTAGCTGCCCCCTCCCCTTAGTTCTCTTAATTCTAGTGCCTCCCCTTTCTTATTTCTTATTTAATCTTGCTTTATAAAAATTTGTTTGCATGTTGTTCCCCCTGCCCCATGACTCCTTTAGATTATAAGCTCCTTGAGAGGCTGTCTTTTGCCTCTTTTTGTATCGTCACCATTTAGCACTGTCTCTGGCTCATAGATGATGTTTAATAAGTGTTTATTGGTTGATCAAAGGGAGTCAATACTGAGCACAAATTAATGATAGATGATATTACTGAAGTATTTTGAGGTGAACAAGGTATTTTTGTACATATGATCTCATTTGGTTCTTACAATAGTTCTATAAGATGCTCCATTTAAGGAAACTGAGGCTCATAGAGTTGAATTGACTTGCCCAGGGTTATACAGGTAATAATAGTTGAGGCAGGAATTGACCCCATTTCTTACTGAATCCAGATCTATTCTACCACTTTGTCTACATTAAAATAAGATGATGTGGTAATTGAGGTTATCCAATATGAGTTCCTTCCTGTAGGGTCAGCTGGAGAGCACTCTGGTCTGGCATCAGAAAGACTCATCTTGAATTCAAATTCAGTCTCAGACACTTAATAGCTGTATGACCCGGCAAGTCACTTCACCCTGTTTGCCTCAGTTTCCTCATCTGTCAAATGAACTAGAGAAAGAAATGGTACCAGGGAAACAGTTCAGCAGAGACCATGTCTTGGATGGCTATGCAGGGATGCTCAACAAGAACCTTGACCTGTGGCCCTCCTGCTTCTGGCAGTTGAGAAAGATTAGAAAGAACTCTGGATTTGGCATCAAAAGATTTGGGTTCAAGTGTTGATTCTGCCACTGAGGGCTATAAATAGCCATTTACATTTTTTTTTTTTTGCATTTGGAGCAAGTAGCAAAAAAGATACTCCCCCCTCAATTTGATTGTGAGGATGAGGTAGAAGAGAATCAGGATATTACCTTTGAAACTGTTGGTGTAAACACGTATCAAAGAGGTAAAGAGGAACACAATCACTTGGTCTAGGAAAGAACTTACCTGGGACAGGAGAGGAAATTCCTCTCTGGTAGCTTCTTATTTCAATTTACTAATTTGCTAATTTGGTGGGCAAAGTTCAGTTGTGCCTATGCCACTAAAGGACTGAAAGTGCTGTTAGTGCTTTTCTGAATTTTACTACCCTAGGACAGAATTCTGATTGCCTTGCCCTAGTTAAACCACCTTTGCCACTGAAGTTCAGCAATTCCTTCCCCTACTTTGGGCTTCCATTTCCTATCTGTGAAATGAGGAAGTTGTACTGTAGATTGTGGAATCCCTGTTAACTCCATCATTCTAGGATTGTATTTTACTTGCCGATGAGTCTTGACAATGAATTAATTTCTCCATCCAACTACCATTTAGGGTTCCTTTTATCTCCTGAAAATTTTTTTGGAAAATGTTATAGAGTGGTTTCAAATTTTGGTTCTGCTGTTAATTTTTTTGTGAAACCTTGGGGACAGTCACTTTGTCTGAGCCTTGGTTTTTCCATTTGTCAAATAAAAAGGTTGGATTAAGTGATGAATCCCAGGTCCTTCCTAGCTCTGTCATTTAGCAATTCAATTCTTTCTAATTAATACTAATGAATATTAATTATATTAATACCATTAATAATTAATGCTAATAAGTATATAAGTAAATACCTTCATTAATACTATTGAGGTTGTGTTGGATGCCTCCTTTTCTACAAAATCATAGAGAGAGCTCTTTTAAGACTAATTTTTGTCCACAGCCTCTGGGAATGTCAGGGTGAGATTTAGCATGCAAGCCATGTAGCATCATGGTTTCAGGACACGTGGAGGTTCTAATGTTGTTGAAGGCTCACTGAGCCACAATTAGATAGAAGAGGGAAAAAAAAATAACTCAACAAAACCCACCCTTAATTTCCCGCAACAGCAGCAGCCAACCCGTGGCATTTGAGGTCTGGTCGCTTTTTCCTCTTACACTGCTCACTGGGAGGGAAAATAATCAATGGGAGTCACGGTGGGCAGGCAGAGTCCAGGTAGGAGGTGAAATGTGGAAGCAAAAGCCTGGTTCTGTGTTTCTTTAGGGTGTTACCCCCTTCTTTTCCCATCAAAGCACTTTGTAGTAAGAACCCTTCATTAACTGGAATAGGAACCTGGTTCCTAGTCTTGGCTCTGGCACCTGACTGTATGACCTTGGCCAAGTGACTTCTCTCTGGGTCTTAATTTTCAGATCTGGAAAATTAAGAAACTGGATTAGATAATGACTAAGAGAGAGAGAAGAAAGTAAACTCTGGAAGGTCCTACTGAGCTGGAAAGGCTTCAAGTATTGATCCAAAGATAAACAGGTTGTCCCCAAAATCTCATTACAGTCTTAAGCTTTTGAGTTCTTTAACTTCTCATGCCATCTTCCACAGAGCTGCTAAAGGGACGTTCTTAAATTACAGATATGACCATGTCACTCCTCTGCCGAATAAACTCTAGAGATTTCCTTTTATCTCTAAGATTCAATGCAAACCTGTTTAGCATTTACTATCCCTTCCAACCTGACTTCAGTCTCCTTTTTAAGACTTATTACTGATGACTCCACATAATCGGGGCTCAGTCAACCTCCTCACTGTTCCTCATCTTTCTAGTCTTTCCTATGGCTTATCCTCATTACCTGAAATGTGACCTCTCACCTTCTCTGCCTTTTACACTCCTTAATTTCCTTCAAAATCCAGATCAAGTGCTTCCCCCTAGACAAGGTCTCTCTGGATGCCCCTAGCTGTTTGGGATAATATTTATAAAATAGTTATTATATAGAGCTTGGAATATTGTTGTTAATCTTTTTTCAGTTATAACTGACTCTTTGTATTCCATATGGGGTTTACTTTGGCAAAGACACTAGAGTGATTTGCTATTTCCTTGCCCATGGTCACACAGCTTGACTCCAGGTTTGGAATCATAAATCCATCTGCCTAGAATATATTTGGTTCTTAATAAATGCTTGTTTTCTTATGTCCCTTCCTCTATCTCCAAATTACTTTCCATCTTAAATTTACATAGATGTATACTATGATCTCTCCCAATAAATTCCTGAAGAACAAAAGCTTTTTGTGTTTGATCTTTGTATCTATTGATTGATTATCTGATTGATAATGAGGGGCTTCCCAGATCTAACTTTTATTGCTCAATACTGTTTCTAGCTTTAATGGGCTATCCTGTTTCCTTCCAATTAAAATATTGTGTGTTCTAAGGCCCCTTCTATCTCTAGTAGGTATGGAGGTGGCTAAGGGATGCCGTAGTGTACTAAGCACTGGACTTGGAGTCATCAAGATCTAAGTTCAAATCTAGCCTGAGAAATTTCCTAGCAGTGTGACCTTGGACAAGTCACTTCACCTCTATTTGTCTCAGTTTCCTCAAGGATAATAACAGCACTTATCTTGCAGGGTGAGGATCAATTGAGATATTATTTGCAAAAAAAATCTGATGCATAGTAAATTATATATGAATATTTATGCCTGCTAATATTTTGGTCATACAGTCTAGACATGAGGTACAAATATGTATCTCGTGAGTGACTTCTGAGAGAATTTGGTGCCAGGGGAGTGATTCTCAGTAGTTATATCTTTAAGGGGAGCTAGGCAGTGCAGTGGATGGAGTGTTAGGAAGAACTGAGTTCAAATCTAGCCTCAGATACTTATCAGCTATGTGACCCTGGGCAAGTCACTTAATTCTGTTTGTTCATCTGTAAAAAGGGTTGGAGAAGGAGATGGAAAACCACTCCAGTTTCTTTGCCAAGAAAATTCCCAATGGAGTCACTTAGAGTAAGAAATGACTGAAAACAAATGCATGTCTTTGAAGATGGTGGGAGCATATGGGTGGCAGCCAGGCTATAGGGCAGTAGAAATCAATTGGTAGTTAAACCATGGACCAGATTAGAACTAGGGTTCTGAACCTGCAGCCTAGGAACTTTTTTGTTCTAAATAAATTTTATTTATATGATTTTTATATAGTTTTATTCATATATATATATTATTTATATTTATATATCATTTATATAATACTATAGTATATATCATGTGTAATATATAAAATATATAATATTTATATTATATAATTTCATTTCAAATTCATTTCATATTCAGTTTCCTTTGTATCTCCATACTTATTTTATACATTTAGAACCATTTCTCTGAGAACGAGGGTCCATAAACTTCACCAGATTGCCAGAGGAATCCTTTACATGCAAAAGGGTAAGAATTCTCTGTCTGGATCAGGAGCAGGGAATGTCCAATCCAAGGACAGTATAAGGCCTGGGAAATCATTTGGTCTGGTGCTGCCAAGGCAACTAAAGGTAGGACTCAAAATTCAATAAATCTAAGAGCTTTTGGGGGGTGAATGAATTAAATGCTTGACCAAATATAGCAGGCCAATTTTTAAGCTGATAATTTTGTATAACCTTGAACAATGTTATAAATATCCAAATGGCCCTTGGCAGAAAGAAGATTCTTCACCCTTGTTCTTGAGGATCACAGGTGATTGGGTGTAAGATCTAAAAATGGGGGTCTTCCAATCAGTTGTGTTCAGAACTGCTTGTCTGATCCCAATAGATCCTACCAGGAGATGCCATGAGGCAAACTGTGGGGGCAGCCTGGATGGTCCAATCCTGTTCTATTCTAATTCCACTATTGCAAGTGAATTCAAGTGGGATTTAAAGAGAATTTGAGATTGAGGTTGGTCATGACCCATTATATGGTAGACTTATTCTTTCAAACTGGGTCTGTGAATTCAGTGGCCTAGGGAACTACATCTGAAAAAAGTCACTCTGTCCATACAAATGATGTCTTGTTTGTGAACTCAAAAGTCTCAGAGAGTTTTCTAGGAACTCAGAGTGGTCAAATGATTTGCCAAGAGTCTCACACTGTCAGTATGTATCAGAGTAAGACTGAAATCCAGGTCCTTTTAGCCTCTGATCATCCCATAAATTTGTTATTCTAGAGGTCTAGAAAGGGAAAGAGATTCATTCTAGGCTCTGGGATGGTTCAATGCTCTCTCCACTGCACCACACTAGCATCATGGGAGGGTGAGATTAGGGAGATCTATATGATTGTAGCAATTGTGCATCAGTCTCTCAGAGAAGACCCTCTCCAGGAAAGGGCATCTGAATCCTCTTTCCTGTGGCAGTCCATGCCTAGTTTATGTGGATCCAATTCAGTTCAGTTCATCTCAACTCAATTTAATTCGCTTCAATACTAAAAGAATCTTTGAAACTTCTACCATGTTTCAGCCACTGAGGATAAAAATACAAAAAAACAAAAGAAAACAAAACAGTTATGGCCTTTAAAAAAACTCACTGAGGGTAGGATGGATGCCTGGAAGAGACCCCCTATAAAGCCATTATAAATAAATGTTATAGCAGATAATTCTCTGATTTGGAACGGACCTAAGGGGTCCTAAGGTCCTTCCCTCCTCCCTCCCTTCCTTCCTCCCTTCCTCCCTCCCTCCCTCCCTTCCTTCCTTCCTTCCTTCCTTCCTTCCTTCCTTCCTTCCTTCCTTCCTTCCTTCCTTCCTTCCTTCTTTCCTTCCTTCTTTCCTTCCTTCCTCCCTTCCTCCCTTGCTCCTGCCTTCTCTTAATAATTTCATAATAGATATAATCTGGACTATTATTTTCATATCTCCATGTCATATTTTAGGAAGGACACTTTGAAACCATCCCAGGAGAAGGTTGTTGCAGATGAGTGAAAGCTAAAGCTCTATCATGCAACTCCATCTCAGAGTGACTCCGGGGCTAGAATATAGCCCCTGGGCAAATAACAATTCTCCTTGGTGGTTACAGGCTCTGGAGTAAGACTTCTCTGTACAGCTGTGTAGGATGAAATTACTTAAACCCTGAAATCCATTTTCAGGTTGTTTCTATCTGGCCTATAATTCAAGTAAATTTATATGAGTAGTGAGTGAAGGTTGTGATCTCCTTTGGGGGCAGAAGTATGACTTGTATATCTTTTTAATGCCCCAGTGTACCTAGAATACTACTTTTAATTTCATACATATAAATTTATAGAGCTTTAGAGGACCTTAGGGCATAAAATGTCAGAGTCTGGGCTCTTAGAACTCAGAGTGTCAGAGTCAGGAGGAAGACCTTAGAACATAGAATACTAGAGCTAGGAGGGGGGCCTCAGTACACAGAATGCCACCACTGAGAGGAGGGCCTTGGAACATAGAATGCCAGAACCAGGAGGAGGGCTATAGCACACAGAAGGTGTGGGCCTTAGAACACAATGTCAGAGCTCAGAGGGCTTTAGAACACAGGATATCAGAGCTGGGAGTCATGTTAGAATGTGGAAAGTCAAAACTAAAAATCCCTTAACTTTAATACCTAGAATTTCCGAGCTGAAAAGGTTCTTATGAGCATATTGTCAGTGGCAGAAGACTATCAGAGAAGGGAGGGATCTAATAAAAAAGAATGCTGGACCTTAGAATTTAGAATGTTAGCACAAAGACTCAATCAGCATCAATCAACAGCCATTTATTAAGTACGTACCATGTATAGATTCTGTGTATTACATTCAGTGCATACTGAAAACTTCTTTAGTTTAGGTCCTATTTCACTTTGTTTTTATTATATTTAGTGACTAACACTATGTCTAGGTCATAATAGATACCAAATAGATGTTTGCTGAATTAAAATGAGTTAGATATACAAACTCTTTTTTTTCAAATATTGGGTAACAGAGGCCTAGTGAAGAGAATTGACTTGCCCACAGACCCTCATCTAGTTTGTGGAAGAGCCTTTAACTCTGAACTCCTAACTCCCCATTCAGGGCCATTTCTACCAGACCACAGATGCTCACTGAAGGTTTGTGGAATAGACCCATTTGGAAGAGGATGGTTTGTGGAGGGAGGCAGGCAGTCCTGGGCATCATGCCCACAGAATCTCAGGGTTGACTGCATCTTCAGTTCAAACCCTCCTGAAATAATTCCCTTTATTAGCTTTCCCTCAGTCTCTACCTGAAGCCCTCCAGGGTTGGGGAATCTATTTTGGGTAATGCTAGCAGGGTTTGTTTATTTGTTTGTTTTTTTCCAAGAAATCTAAATCTATCTCTTTCTAATTGCTCTTCATTTAACATCTGGGGAAAGGAGGAACCTCTTATTCTTTAGGAAGAATGCCTCTCTCAATAGAGCCTACATTCACATTAGACTTTTTGGCTGCCCTATCATATCGACACATTGAACTTGCCATCCACTAAAATCTTTAGATTTTTTTTTCAGATGAGCTGCTGTCTTGCTGTGCCTCTTCCATCTCATGGTTGTGAAGCGAATTTCCTTTTTTAAAAAATATCAAGTAGAAAGCTTTACATTTATCCCTATTCAATTTCATCTTATTAGATTTGTCCCATCATTCCAGCCAGTCGAGATCTTGTTGGGTTCTGACTCTGTCATCAAACCTGTTAGTTCTCTTTTCCGGCTTCCTGGAAACTGCCCCAACCTCCTCCTGATGGGAAGCCAGCCAGCTGCCCCTGGACTGTGATGTTATAAAGTCATAAATTCTGCCTCCGGAATCCACCAGAGGTAATGATGAAGGCTTATGATGAAAATTTTGGCTTCTGGGCCTAAGGTCTGGGTTCTTTCCCTTTGATAAAGATGCGGGCTCTATGAGGTTAGGGGGGAATTATTTTCTCATCTCTGTTCCCAGGTTCATCTGGAGTTGTCCTTTTTGAGCCCCCCCACATGGCTTGTCAAAGGAAGAAACTGAATCAGAGATGAAATCAAACTAACTAGGAGAGGAGTGAAGGTCTCCATGGCAACAAGTGTTTGCCTGGTTGCCCAGGAAACACTCATCCATCCTCTTGGAGGGGGCATCATGTTGAGAACCAATCAGGGATAGGAAGGATGCTCAGACTGACAGCAGACTAAGGTGGTTAGCACAGGGGAGAGTTGGGGGTCATGGGGAAGGAGAGGGGAATTAAAGGAAGAAGCCCTGGATTATAGGAAAGGGATCAGTCTCGAGAAATTTCTTTTTTTAAATTTGTATGATCTTAGAGCTGGAGGAGACCTTATAGATTTAGTTCAACTGCCCTATTTTACCAGGAAGGAAACAGAGAGGCCTGGCATTTTAGAATCTCCACAATCTGGTTTCAATTTATTTTACTTTCCTCTTTTTATATTTTTATTTCCCATAAGAAAAGAAACATGATGTGATAGCTGGAGAACTGGAGGTGGAGTCAGGAAGAACTTTACATTCCAATTTCCTTTGTAACATTTATCAGCCCAAATTATTTAACCTTCCTAAATCTCAGTTTCCTCATCTGTAAAAAAATGAGAAGGATAATTTCTATAATACCTAGTATAGAAGGTTGTTTCAGAGCTTGAAGGAGATAATGGATGCAAAGGGCTTTGAAAACTTTTAAGTTCTACATAAATGTCAGTTATTATTATTGTAATTCCCTTCATGTACTCTACATTCCAGCAAAATTGTACTATTAGCTGTTCCTGAACTCAACATGCCATTTTGCTCTTCTGAGTATTTGTACATGCTTGGAATGAACTCCCTTGTTTCATTTCACCCTTTTGGCATCCTTATTGTCTCTTGAAGGTTCACCTTAGGCAACACCTCCTCCATGTAACCTCCCTGATTCCTCCACCTGATAGCCTTCTTCCTTACTCCAAATTTTCTAGCTTACTCTGTCTGATTATCTCTTTTACCCCCTCATTCCTGGAGCATTGTGATAGAAGGTTGGATGGAGATTCAGAAATATATCAGTTCAAATCCCACCTCAGGACATTTATTTAGTAAGTTATTTACCTCTGAGTTCCAATATTCTTATTTGTAAGAATGGGGAGAAATTAATAATAGTATTAATTTCCCCCATTTCACAGGGTTGTTGGGAGGGTCAGTCAATCCTTCAGCCAGAAAGCCTTTATTAGATAGATCATGTATACCATTGTTGTTCAATAGTTTCAGTCGTGGTTGATTCTCCTTGACCCCACTAGAGTGGTTTGTCATTTCCTTATTTAGAATATTTTACAGATGTCCTTGGTTTCCTAATTGAGGCAAGCAGTTAAATGATTTGCCCAGGGTCACACTGTTAGACTGAATTTGAGCTCAGGTTTTCCTGACTCTCTCCATTGGGTCACCTAGGCTGCCCCTACGCATGTACATCACTACTCTACAGAAATATGGGTTACGTTGAGTCCCCACAAAATGTAAGCTCCTCAAAGACAGGATTTTGTTTTTTTGGATTTGTATTCAAATATCTACCATAGAACAAACTCTTAATAAAAGTCTGTTGAATGGAATGAAGCCTCTTGTTTAAATTCTCTCAAGGTGAGTTGGTGACAGGTAGCCTTGGTTAGGGGTCACACAAGTCTTGAGGTAGATTTCTGTCTAGTCTTCCTGACTCCAAGTCCATCTCTCCATCCATGATGCTGATCGTAAACTTGAAGAAAGGATACTTCTTTATGGGAAGGAAACTGTAGTTAAGTAAGTCAGAGCTTGTGCAGCCCATCTTCCTGAGGGAGGTTAAGGGAAAGAAAGCCACTTGGACCAGTGAGCAGGCAGACACACACTCCCTTCCTGGTGCCATCCACCTCTCTGCTTGCTTAGCCTCTAGAGAGAGAAGTTCCAGGCTTCTCAGGAGCTTGGATTGTCATGTTTATTCAGAGAAAGACATTGGAGGTCAAACGTGGTCAGGAAGGAGCCCCTGAGGGACAGGACAACATGGAGGGCTTCAGGAAATGGAGACCAGTTGTTCTCCCTTGAGCTCCCAGCTCTCCTCTCACTGAAAGCAACCCTAGCCTGTGGTTCTGTCCATTCATCCCCCAGGGCAGGGCTGTCTTCTTACTGGGGGTTTTAGCAACTGAGACCTCAGTATGAGTCAACAGGGTGATATGGCTGTCAAAAAAGCCTCCTGCTATCTTCGGCTATGCAATCATAGAAGCAAAGTATCCAGCATCAGGGAGGTGATAACCCCACTGTTCTCTTTCCTGAGCAGATCCTGTCTGGAGCATTATTTTCAATTCTGAGCCCTGAATTTTAAGGATAATTTTGCTTGAGAGATGTTTTGTGGGGGAGGGGGAAGCTGTGAGGTACAGACATGTGGAACAGAACTGGGAGGAGTGGAAGGATGGAGAGAGAGAGAGAGAGAGAGAGAGAGAGAGAGAGAGAGAGAGAGAGAGAGAGAGAGAGAGAATAAAAGGCTTGAAACTCTGACTGCTACTTCTGCTCAAATCAGGCCTCATGTTCTTAGTCATTGAATTACAGATTCTAAACTGGCAGGAACTTTAGGGGTTGCCTAGTCCAAATCCCTTATTTTCTAGCTGAGTTATGAAAGATGAGGTGACTTGTCCAAGGTCATAGGTAGTTTTCATAGAATCATAGATATAGCATTGGATGGAACTGTAGAAATAATTTTATCCAAATATCTCATTTTATAGATAAGGAGACCAAGACCCACTAATATCCAAAGTCATGCAGGTAGCAAATAACTGAGATGGTATTAAAAACCAGGTTCCTGACTTCACAGCTAGCACTGTTTCCTCTTCTTCCAATATCCCTAGGAGTGTCCCTTCTTACTAGGATACTTACCTGTACTCTGGCAATGCTTACTGAAGGTAGAAGGGAGTATTTTATTGTCTGTTTTCTTAACCTTGTGGATCCTCAATATCATTGAAAGCAATGCCTCTTTTCCAAAGTAGTAATCAGTTTTGAACTGAGTGGGTCTTGTATTACTGTAAATAAAATAAAATAAAATAAAATAAAACCCAGAAAACCATTCCTTCCATACTTGTACCCTTGGAGATCTCTCTTATCTGAGTCTTCCTTCTTTATCTGGAGACTAGTGAAGGAAAGACATGTTCCCTGTACCAACTAGGTAGATGGGAATTAGATATCCTCTCTAAACTTTGTTAAATACCAAGTATGGGTGGCTGAACAACTTAGGTTCCTATTCTTCCTGGACCAACTCCCTAAGCACTAATCAAAGGAAGTCAGGCTCTTCTTCTGAGGTTACTGGGAGAACATTGACCTCTGGTGGGATCTGCTGGTCACTGTGTCTATTGGGGACCAGAGTGATCTGAGATAGGGGCTAGAGTTCAAGAGAAATGGCTTCTGATCAGATTGCATGGACTATATTTCAATTCCATTCCATAACAAGTATTTATTATGTGGCTGCTATTTACAAGGCACCACAATGCTTGGTGCTAGGAATTTTTTTCCTTTGTGGGGTGGGGTTTCACTAAACCTGTGCATTCAATGGTGAAAGAAATCCCCAGTGAAGAAATGCTCTCCACCAATGCTGATTGCCTACTGTTTTGTGATTTCTGGCTTTGGATATTCTTAAGTTTGAGGTTAAGTGACCTGCTCAATTATACAACCAGTATGAGTCAGAAGTGAGACTTCTTCTGTACGCAATGACCAGAGTTTCTAATTCCACAAATGCAATGCTATGGATAAAAATACAAGGAAAAAAATATCTCTGCCTTCAAGTTGGCATCTGTTTGAAGCCCAGAGGTTCCTTTTCTTCAATCTCATAATCAAAAGATAATGGAAAAGTAACATTAGAGAAACTGGTATCAAAAAAAAGCAATATTCCAAATTAGATATGGGATGATGGGGAAATTTCAAGTCTTTCAGTTTCCCATTGATGGCATACTATGTTAATTTATCACCCATTATGCTTGTTGCCTTATCTATGATCCATAATACCATCTATGATAAATAAAATGTATAATATAAATCATAATATGATCTAAAATCATCTATAACCCATGCTCCTGCTTTCCCCTCTGAGTACTACATTTCCCAAGATCAGTTTCAGCATCCGTATGCTGGGACTATTCCCTAACCTATTACACCATGCCTTCTGGAACCCTCACTCTGTCTTCAAGAATCCTTTGTACCCTTGGAGTTTTCAATGATTTCTTCTAGTTGGAAACCTGACTTTTTCTCTGAGGATGACATCCTTACAATCTTCTCCTATTCTTCTCCAAGACCATAGCACCAAGGTGTGTTTTATTCTTAACCACCGATACACAATTCCTCTGCCATTCTTCCTCAAGGACTTTTTCTCTTTTGAGATTCATACAATCTGTTTATATCACTTTATCTCAATCTCTGGAGCTTATTGCCTTCATTTTCCATTTACTAGATCTGAATTCTCAAAGTGTGGTCCAGAGATCTATGGGGATTTCTGACACCCTGTCAGGGAGATCTATGAATTCAAAACTATTTCCATAATAGTACTGAGAAATTTTAATGTTTAATGTGATAAATAAATATAGATAAACAAATGATGTCTAATGTGAATATCTATAGATAAACAAATGATGTCCTAGTGTGGTAAATATCTAGAGATAAACAAATAATGTCTAATGAAAATATCTATAGATAAATAGAAGATGTCTAATGTGGGAAATATCTAGAGATAATCTCTAGACTAAAAACTTTTGAGGGAATACTCAACAATAGTTAAGAGTGTAAAGGGGTCCTGAGTCCAAAAAGCTTGACAACTTTTGTTCTAGGTCATTCTCTTGACTTTCTTAACAACATTGGAACCTGGCTCACATCTTCTCCTTCTGCCTCATTCCCTTCATTGATCAATCATTTATTAAGTACATATTATTTGCCTAGGAATAATGCTAGATCTGAACTTACAAAGATGAAAAAGCCTTAAAGGAATTTATAATCTATTGGGAAACAACATGCATGTGATTAATAAATAAACAATATAGTTTAAGTAATGACTGGGTGGATCAGGAGAGATGTTGGGGAGAAGATAGCAGTGAGTAGATTCCTAAAGGAAGCTAGGGATTCTAAGAGATGAAGGTAAGGACTTCCAGGCAAGGGTGTTATTCTGTCTAAAGGAATAGAGACAGAGTGCCGTGACTTCCTCATAAGGCAGGTCCACCCTACAATCTCCCAATCCTTCATTACATGCCCTCTTCAGGACCCCAAAGAGGCAGAGAAGGAATTAGCCCTACATAGAGCAAGGTTACAACTCATTAATTCACAAAATGTTAGAATTAGGGGAGACCTTCAAGATGGAATTCTTAAGTATCAGAACTAGAAGGAGTTTCAGAAGCCAATCAATCCAAGCTGTATCTGAATATGAATGTCCTCCACAAGATCCCCAGGAATCTTGGGAAATTCTTTTGGGGACTTTCAGGGTAATGTGTTGCCTGAGTCTTCAGTAGATTGGCAGCCATTGTAAATGTATGCTTGGAGCCTGAATCATGAGAAGGACCTTGTGTTCCCAGAGGGGTCTCCTACCTTAACCTCTCCTCTGAATACTGCAGAAAATTTCAGATCAGTTGTGAGAGGAAACAGAACTTTCACTGGTGATGAAATCCAATGTTGGTCCTTAGAAGAGGGAAGGATGGTAATGTGAAGTTTATGTAAAATAAGAAAAGTATTGAATAATGCTTTTTCAACTAATTTAACCTCCATCTGAAGGCTTTCAGTAATGGGAAATTGACTACTTCCTAGACAATTCCATTTTTGGTCTTCCTTGTTAGGAATTTTTGGATGTCAAAAACCCACTTCCCTGCACCATCTGCTCATTGGTCCTCATTCTGCCTTTTGAAGCCAAGAAGAGCAAAACTTATTTCCCTTACACAAGATAGGTTTTCAAGCATGTGAAAGTAGCAATCCTGTTTCTCCCAAGTCTCCTCTTCCGAATATCCCCAGTTCATTCAAGAGAATCTTCATATGACCCTGGGAAAATAACAAAGGATAGACATACATCATTCAGTTAGATCTGAAAGAGCCCTAAGATGTCATTTATAGATGAGGAAACCAAAGTACGAACAAGTTATATGTCTTATCCAAGGTCACATAGGCAAGAATTTGAACTCAGAATATATAGCAGGGAAAATGTAAAGTGGATTAAGTGAGGGGAGCAGAGTTCAAATTCTTTAGATAGTTACTAGCAGTATTATAATAATTACAAAGACCCTTTACCTCTCAGAATAATGTGAGTTTCTTCTGAAAAAATGAAGTTTCCTTATATTCCTATACATAGGGTTATTTATAAGTTTCTTTGCAAATCTATACCAGAGAAATGTGAATTATTATTATTATTATTATTATTAATAATCTGGCAGTCCTTTCTTTGGGATAAACCACTTTGTGTTTTCTAAATGTTGTCAAAACTCTTTTAAAAATATGGGGAGAATAGGATACAGAACTTCTGGTGTCGAAAGAAGATACTGAACTGGAAACCGGGGTACCCTGATTTTGTTCTTGACTCCAACACTATCTTTCCTTGGACAAGTCATTTCTCTCCTCTGGGTCTCATGGGTTAAAAGGAGATTAGACTACATGATGTAGAAGGTCTTGTCCAGCTTGGGCTGACATTCTGTTGTCTAAGGCCCTTCCCAATTCTGCCATACTATGTTCCAAGGACCCTCCCAGTTCTGACATCCTATGTTCTAGGGACCCTCCCAACTGTGATGTTCTGTGTTCTAAGGTCCCTCCCAAGTCTGACATTCTTTGTTCTAAGGTCCCTCCCAATTGTGACATTTTTATGTTTTAAGGATCCCCCTCCCCGCTTTAACATTCTTTGTTCTAAGCACACTCTCAACTCTTGCCATTCTGTGCTCTCTGTTCCTTCCCGACTGTGGCATTCTGTGTTCTAAGGATCATCCCAGATCTCACACTCTATGTTTTAAGGTCCCTCCCAAATCCCATATTCTGTGTTCTAAGGTCTCTTCCAGTACTAACATTTTGTACTCTAAGGGCCCTCAGAACTCGGACATTTTCTGCTCTCAGATCTTATGACTCAGATGTATTCTTCTATTCTGGTCACCTCCAAAGAACAATACTTGTCATCTTGCAGATAGACTATTTCTCCAGGCTGCTCCCTTCTTGTTTATGCACAAAGTTGGCAAATTCAGAGACAGAAATCTCTTCCTCCATCCCCTCCCACCCTCGCCTGCTGTGCCCACATTTACCTTGAAGAAAGGCGATTTTTTTCATGATGGCTTTTCCCCTCTGTGCTGTCAGAGCCTTTTTGTATCTTAAATTTCCCCCCAGGTGTAAATTTGAAAGCAGATGAAAAGGGATGCTTCATGAGTTTCATTCAGCACACTTGACTGTTTTGGCAAAAAAAATAAAAAAAATTCCCATATTGGAACCAACCCTTCCGCTCCTCCAAACTGTGAGATGAGCTACTAAAATGCCAGCCTCTCCTTGCTTCCTTTGGGGACTTTCAGGTTGAACTGTTGCCTGGTTCCACAGTAGGTTGGCAGCTACTGTGTGTGCTTAGATCCTGGATCATGAGGATATCTCTTCTAAAAGGGTCTCCTGCCCTAGCTTCACTTCTGAGCTCTAAAGAAAATTTCAGACCAGTTCCGAGAGCAAGGAACAATGAACCTTGGCTGGCAATGGAACGCAGAGTGATCCTTCCAGGATTGCTCCTTTGGTCTTCATCTTATTTCCTAACTCCTGGCTGATAGCAGAGATGGGAGGTAGGGTGCTGTCGGATCTGTGTATACAGATGGAAAACTTACTCTATATTTGATGAATTGAAAGTCAAAGTATGTTAACTGGTACACCATATTGTCTAATTTTCATTTTAATCCATGTGTTCCAGAGGCAGGAAATGACTTGTCCAAGGTACTATAGGAACAAAACCTTAGTTCACTTATTCTCAGTGACTGAAAGTCACACAGCTAGAGTCATAGGTTGGACTTGGACCCAAATCTTTCTATATACAATACTGTATATAGAATGTCATACTAACTTTCTATAACTTAATAGATATGAATAAAGTTCTTTAGCTGGGTTCAAAAAATAAATTGTGCAAGTAAAATATGTAGGAGAAAAGGCTTATTTCAGTCAATAACTGAGAATGCCGATGTGTTTCTATAATAATAATAATAATAATATAATCTAGATACTATTAATATAGTATCTTATTCTATGGATACTATTCAGAGGCAGCTGGTGGCAGAGTGCTGAACCTGAAATCTGGAAGACCTGAATTCAAAAATGACTTCAAACACTTAGTAGCTATGTGAACCTGAGCAAGTTTATCTTTTAATCTCACTTTCCTCAACTTAAAATGGAGATATTAATAGCACCCACTTCTCAGGGTTGTTATGAAGCCTCAATGAGAAAATACTTGTAAAAAGCCCTTGGCATGGTCCCTGTTACCTAGTAGGTAATTATTCCTCAGAGAGAGATGTAGGCTTCCCTGCTAGCAATCCCTGGTTTAGGAGTTTCAGAATCCAATCTTTGGTCAAAGGAAGATCTTGGATAGCACCAAACTCCTGGGGGGCAGGGGATTGAGTAGATCTCCAAAGTTTATAGGATTGATTAACAAAGCACTATTGTTCTAGCAGGGAGAATGCAGAACCTGGATTTTCCCCTTCACTGTTACCATGAGTTATTCAGATGGAAGAAGTCTACCCTGTGGGGATCAGGTAGCTATCCAGCAAGACCTAAGTGTGGTTCCTTCTGGGTCAGCATGGGTATCATAAACACTTTGATACCTGTAGGGAAGTCTTTGCAGAGATTCACCAGAATAGAAATTTCCTCTAGCAACTCTAAATTTACACCCCCTTTTAAGCTATAGGTTATATGAACAAGAAGAGCCTTCACAAAATGAGAAACTATGAGCTTCTGCCCTGCCTTCTATCTATTCTCCAATGGGCTTGAGTCATTTCTGATGGAACAGGTATTCTGAGTTCTTTCTACATCACAGGCTATTGTGTCCCAAAGAGGTCTCCCCAAGGTTTACCCTCCTCCCTCCAATCAAATTAAGATGATCCAAGGGTGTGGTGTGTGATGTTTGTTCAGGGCAAGAGTTATTAGTTATAACTATGCCAAAGTCATAAAATATCAGATGGAGGGAATCTTAGAAAGTTTCTAGGATTATAGGATCATATATTTATGACTTGAAAGGATACCAGAAGATTTTTAGCTTGCCTAGGTCATTTTAAGCAACAGAAATCTAAGACCCAGTGAGCTTAAGTCAAATTAACCCAGGTAGTAGATGTCATAGATAAGATGTGAGCTCACGTGTTCTAACCTAGGAGCTGGGACTCTTCCCACTTCGATACTACATTATAGGACAGCCTCCTCATGTTATAGTTGAGGAAACTGAGAACTTGTGGGGAAGGGAAGGGGTTTCTCCAGGGTCATCCAGGAAACTAATGACAACTAAACTAGAGCATCTCTGAAGTCTTCCAGCTTTCAATGCAGGGTCCCATGATCTTTTTTTAATTTTTTAATTTTAATTTTTTTATTCATTTATTTTGTTGTTGTTTTTTTTATTAAAGATATTATTTGAGTTTTACAATTTTCTCCCAATCTTGCTTCCCTCCCCCCACCCCTACCCCACAGATAGCAGTCTTTACTTTGTTTCCATATTGTACCTTGATCCAAATTGGGTGTGATGAGAGAGAAATCATACCCTTAAAGAGAACAGAATTCTCAGAGGTAACCAGATCAGACAATAAGATATATGTTTTTTTTCCAAATTAAAGGGAATAGTCCTTGTACTTTGTTCAAACTCCACAGCTCCTTATCTGGATACAGATGGCACTCTCCTTTGCAGACAGCCCCAAATTGTTCCCAATTGTTGCACTGATGGAATGAGCAAGTCCTTCAAGGTTGAACATCACTCCCATGTTGCTGTTAGGGTGTACAGTGTTTTTCTGGTTCTGCTCATCTCACTCAGCATCAGTTCATGCAAATCCCTCCAGGTTTCCCTGAAATCCCGTCCCTCCTGGTTTCTAATAGAACAATAGTGTTCCATGACATACATATACCACAGTTTGCTAAGACATTCCCCGGACATTTACTGGATTTCCAATTCTTTGCCACCACAAACAGGGCTGCTATAAATATTTTTGTACAAGTAATGTTTTTACCCTTTTTCCTCATCTTTTCAGGGCATATACCCAGTAGTGGTATTGCTGGGTCAAAGGGTATGAACATTTTTGTTGCCCTTTGGGCATAGTTCCAAATAGCTCTCCAGAAGGGTTGGATGAGTTCACAGCTCCACCAACAGTGTAATAGTGTCCCAGATTTCCCACATCCCTTCCAACAATGATCATTATCCATCCTGGTCATACTGGCCAATCTGAGAGGTGTGAGGTGGTACTTCAGAGAAGCTTTAATTTGCATTTCTCTAATAATTAATGATTTAGAGCATTTTTTTCATATGGCTATGGATTGCTTTGATCTCCTCATCTGCAAATTGCCTTTGCATATCCTTTGACCATTTGTCAATTGGGGAATGGCTTTTTGTTTTAAAAATATGACTCAGTTATCTGTATATTTTAGAAATGAGTCCTTTGTCAGAATCATTAATTGTAAAGATTGTTTCCCAATTTACTACTTTTCTTTTGATCTTGATTACATTGGTTTTATCTGTGCAAAAGCTTTTTAATTTAATGTAATCGAAATCATCTAATTGGTTTCTAGTGATGTTCTCCAACTCTTCCTTAGTCATAAACTGTTCCCCTTTCAATAGATCTGAGAGGTAGACTAGTGCTTGATCTTCTAATTTGCTTATAGTATTGTTTTTTTATGTCTATGTCCTGTAACCATTTGGATCTTATCTTGGTAAAGGGTGTGAGGTGTTGGTCTAATCTAAGTTTCTTCCATACTAACTTCCAATTATCTCATCAGTTTTTATCAAAGAGGGAGTTTTTATCCCAGTGGCTGGACTCTTTGGGTTTATCAAACAGCAGATTAGGGTCCCATGATCTTAAATGGTTTCTAACATCCCTTCTGGGTTCCCTGATGCTACATCTGCCCTAGATTTCATACTCTGAATCTAAGTCAGACCAGTGTTGACAATGACTGGAATAGTGCTGATGGCAATTTACAGCATGAACATTTTATCAGGGAGGGGACAAGGGTCTCAGTCTCTCTGCCTGGGAAGTGTGATTCTCAGTCCCTGGCATCAAAGATGGCAGCCTGCCTGACTTCACTACGCTTACCTTCTGGGCGGTCACTTTTCTTTTCCAACAGCAGTTTTAATTTCTCTTTCTGGAACCTCCTTGATCCTCATATTTGGTCCAAATAAGTTGATTTGTTGAAATGATCATTCCCTGGAGCTATTCTCACTGACTCTTCACTACCACTTGTTACAAGCAGTTCTGAATAAGCCCTGGAGTCCAGCTGGGACAAATTCATTCCTCTAAAGTGACATCTGCTAGGAGGATCTATTGAATTATGCTACATTATAATAGAATTTCCCTCTGTTCTTTTAACCTTTATTTAACTGCACTCAGAATCACCCACAGAGAGTCTTGATTTGGTGACTGAGGACTTTGCCTAGCAGGGAAACATCCTTTGCTGGTAAGAATCAGGTGATTGTTGCAAAAGAAGGGTCACAAAAGTCAATCAATGATGATAGACAAGGAACATCAGGGTTCCTGGCCCAGATGATAAAGCACAGGAAACTGGAGAAAGGAGGAGGCTAGTGGGCATAGCCCTGATCTTGGCAATTCTAGGGCTGGGTTTGAGTCCTGGCTTTGCTTAGACTTCTTCATCATCAACATTATCATTTATCATCATAAAGGCAATAACAACAGGTCATCTTCATCAGGACTTTCTGATTTTCCAAGTGCTTGATTATATATATAAAACCCCATTTGAACCTCACAACTCTATGAAGAAGGTACTAGTATTATCTCTATTTCAAAGGTGTGAAAGCTGAGGCCCAGAGTATTTAAGCGACTTAAGCAAGGTCATACAGTAAGTGCCTGAAGCCTCTTCCCTCAGTGAGACATTGTTAATACAGGTGTTGAACCAAAAGAGAAGTGAAGAGAAAGTAACTTAAAAGGATGCAGTCAGCTATGGCCTTATGAAGGTACCCCTTATTTTGATTGGATAGTCAATTAAAAATTTGTCTCCTAACTCTATGTTTTGTAGATGGGAAACAGTCATAAAATGTCTATGTACAATCTTTCCAAAGTACTTCCATTATTATAATCATAAAATTTGCTGTCAGGGGTATTCTTCTTATGTCTCACTTATGGAGGGAAGGAAGAAGGAAGGAAGGAAAAGAGAAAGGTAGAGAGGAAGAGAGGAAGAGAGGAAGGGAAGGAGAAGGAGGGGAGCAAAGAAAGGAAAGGAGGAAGAGAAGAAGGAAAGAAGGAAGAAATGAAGGAAGAAAAAGGAAGGAATGGAGAAGAAAGAAGGAAGGAAAAAGGAAGGAAGGAAGAAGGAAAGAAAGGAAGTGGAAGGAAGAAGGAAGTGAGGAAGGAATAATTAATGAAAGGAAAAGGAAGAAGAAGGGAGAAAGAGAAGGAATGGAGGGAGGAGAAATGGAGAAAAGCAAGAGGAGAAAAGAAGGAAGGAAGATAGGGAGGGAGGGAGGGAAAACTTAGAACCAGAAGACCTGAGATTCTAGTTTTAGCTCTACCATTAAGTCTCATAATGATTTCACTTTCTCCCTCAGCGATTTGTATATAATGTCAGAGGCATCCCCTAATTTCTACAAGAATCCCTTAGACAGAGCTAACCCCGGTTCAAAGGTTCTCTGTGGTTGCCCATCTTCTCAGAACTAGTGCTCATGAAACCAGAAGTAAATGTTTACTTTTCCTAGTCCATCAGAGGACATGATTAGTTCAAAGCATTCCTCTTCAAAGCATTTAAAGTTCAAAGGCACTTAATGTTACACCATAATAAAAAAACCCAGCAAGAAAACATTTCCCCTATACACTTGAGGCACAATCTCCTAAAACCTGGTGTGCTGTCATTAGGAAGAGTGAACACATGTAGAGAACATACATGGAGGATGCCTAGAGTACCCATGTAGAATATATACATCAGATGGGCATTCATGTAAGGTTCATGTAAGGCTGGATTATACATGTTTCTGATCCTGTGAAGCCATCACTGTCTTTGGGTTTTGTTCCTTGGGGCTGCTCCTTCGCCCATGAACCTACTTGGTTTTACATGGGACCTTTACATGGGTTTTACATGGGCTCCCCTTCCGGAACCCTTCTATACATTAGAATCTTCTAGGTGCACAGTCTCTATCAGATGCTGTTTCCTTCTGGTCTCATATAGCTAATATTCAGCATTGCTAAACTGGTTCTATGGTCACTGCTGGTACATCTCAACTTGAGCCAGGCTCCTTTTTTTTCCCCCCAGGCTCAGCTCCAGTTCTCAGCTGGAGTGCTGTTTGTTTTTCTTAAGATGATGAGTGGACTCTGCCTTGGTTCTTTTATTTTCAGATTCTGAGCTTTCTTTGCTACAGTCCATTTATGAAAGATATAGTCACAACCTGCTTGGGGTTGTGCAGGCAGAAGTCTTCCTCGGCTTCCTAGTCCTGCCTCATCTCCCCCAAATCCCTCCTCCCCATTCTTCTGTTTCTCTGAGCTTTATATAGAACGACTTTCCTCTCTAGAAGGAGATTCTTTCCTCCAGGACAGAGTGGTCAGAACACGGAACCAGAACCATTCCTGGTCATCTCAGGATTAATTCTATTGAATTATATTTTCTGGACACTCAGGTTTAGCATGGGCAAATCTATAGAATCTGATACTTAGTTTCATTGCTAAATTTTACTCAGTCAGCATCTATTCCATTATCTGTTAATAATGATGATGATGATAATGATGGTTAGCATTTTTGTTGTTGTTTTGTCAGGTAGATACAACTCTTGATTTTCTTCTTTATCTCATTTTACAGATAAGGAAACTGAGAGAAATGAATTAAGTGACTTACCCAGAGTCACACAGCTAGTAAGTTAGATTAGAACTCAGGAAAAGGGGTCTTTCTGACTTCAAGCCATGCATCATCTCTTATGTTACCCTTATGTAGTGTTGAAAAACTTGCAAATGTTTTCCATATGTTTTAAGCTCTGCTTAAGAGGTAAAGAGACAAGTTTTCTCAGGGTTTAGTTTTAAATATCAAAATTCTCACTTTTTCCATGTAGATAGGGTAAGGATGAAAGCATTCATATTAAATCTAAGCCATAGCAAAGAAGAATCCTAGTCTACCTCCTGCCCAGCCACATTCCAGGTTTTCCATCTGTATGTATATGTGCCAGTGGAGTCTGCTTGGCTTTGAGCCACCTCCCCCCCACCCCCAACCCCTACCATGGACTATGAAGAGATTATACTAGACACCCTCCAAGGCCCTTGTAGCTCTGAGTCTTTCTCTAATCTCATCCAGCCTTCCTGTTAGATGCCCTTGGAGTTCCCTTCTAAGTCTTAGATGCTGTGATTTTGTGATGCTTCCCTTCAGCTGTAGATCTTTGTGTTTCTGACACTGCTTCTCATTCAGACAACCTGCAGGACCCCGGCTCTGATGTGTCCTGGGAGGAGGAGTTTACATCAAAAGAGTCTATGTGTGGAGGGCCCCAGGTGTCTCTGAGCATCTCCTCTCCTCTGGTGTGTCCTTGGCCTCTGCTTCATTTTGCTGATTTGTCCAGGTTCTTTTCTAGATGGATTTGAAAGAGGGAAAGGTGAGACGAAAGGAATGTGACCAAGATAAGAGTGGAGAGCTGTCTCTGGACTTCAAAGTCTGTGATGTAAAGAAAAGGAACAGAGAGACAAGGTGGGGGGGACACAGAGACTCAGGGAGGGAGAGGAGAGGGAAAGAAAAAGAAAGAAAGAAAGAAAGAAAGAAAGAAAGAAAGAAAGAGAAAGGAAGAAAGAAAGAAACAAAGAAAGAAGGGAGGGAGGGACGAAGGAGGGAAGGGAGGGAGGAAGGAAGGAAAGAAAGAAAGAAACAGAAAGAAAGAGAAAAGAAAAAAGAATGAAAGAGAGAAAGAAAAAAGAAAGAAAAAAGAAAGAAAAAAGACAGGAAGGAAGGAAGAAAAATGAAGGAAGAAAGAAAGGAAGAAATGGAGTTTTATGTCAAGTTGAGCAGAGAGAAGAATCTGCAGACTCAGTGACCCAGAATTATGAGGGACAGATAAGTTTATTTATATTGAACAAAGGTATAGTAAGTGGGCTGGTCCTTAAGAGATGAACCTAGAGTATGAGATATATTGGGTTTTATAAAGGAGAAGCAGGATATGGTTTATTTATGAGAGACAAGATTCTGCACATAGATGATTAACCCAATATTGTGAAAAATTCCATTATCACAGTATTCTTTGTATATACCTCAGTATCCCCTTCCAGAATCATTTGGTTTCTGATTGAGGTATGGGGCATGAGATCTTTGACATAATGCATGGATATAGAATACATACTATATTACAAAAGTTTCTGACCAGAAACAAAATTTACGAGAAAAAGAATACCGCAGAACAATACAAGAACAGCACAGAAAGGCACAAAATAACAAGTTTCTTTCTTCTTTTTTCTTTTCTTTTCTTTTCTTTTCTTTTCTTTTCTTTTCTTTTCTTTTCTTTTCTTTTCTTGTCTTTTCTTTTCTTTTCTTTTCTTTTCTTTTCTTTTCTTTTCTTTTCTTTTCTTTTCTTTTCTTTTCTTTTCTTTTCCTTTCCTTTTTTTCCTTTCCTTTCCTTTCCTTTCCTTTCCTTTCCTTTCCTTTCCTTTCCTTTCCTTTCCTTTCCTTTCCTTTCCTTTCCTTTCCTTTCCTTTCCTTTCCTTTCCTTTCCTTTCCTTTCCTTTCCTTTCCTTTCCTTTCCTTTCCTTTCCTTTCCTTTCCTTTCCCTTTCCTTTTCTTTTCTTTTCTTTTCTCCTTTCTTTTCTTTTTTTCCTTTCTTTTCTTTTTTCTTTCTTTTCTTTTCTTTCTTTCTTTCTTTCTTTCTTTCTTTCTTTCTTTCTTTCTTTCTTTCTTTCTTGTCAGCATGGAAAAGTACCAATTAAGTTAACTATTTGGTAGCATAACACCCTTCGCTGCCTAACATTTCCCTGGCATAAGAAGGAAAGAAAGAAAGAAAGAAAGGAAGGAAGAAAGAAGAGAGGGAAGGAGGAAGGAGGGAAGGGAGGAAAGAAGGAAGAAAGAAGGGAAGGAAGTAAGGAAGGGAGAAAGAGAAAAAGGAAAGAAAGAATGAAGGAAGGATGGATGGAAGGAAGAAAGGGAGGAAGAAGAAAAAGAAAGGAAAGAAGGAAAGCAGGAAAGGATGAAGGAAAGGTATAGGAAGAACAAATAAAGAAAGAAAGTAAAAGAAATGAGGATGAGGAAATGGATATGAAGGAAGAAAAAGGAGAGAAGAAAATAAGGGAGGAGAGAAAAGGAGAATGATGATGATGCTGATGCTGATGCTGATGATGTGTGGTATTGTGGTTATTTCCTTTTCACAGGTTGAAATGGGTGAAGGAGAGGGAAGGAAGAGGAACTATGTTAGAAGGAAGAAGAGGAGGAGGTAAAGGAGGGCAGGTAGAAGGAGGAGGTAACCGTCATTGAAGTGAATGGAAGCAAGATGATGAGAAGAGAAAACCAATCTGCCCACAAGCATTTATTGAGGTTCAGTGTTTTGTTCTGAGATTACACCCCTCAAGGTGCTCATGGGGGGGCAATGGCCTCTTTCAGGGAGGTGTGGTCAAGGGGAGAGCTGGGATAAAAGGGCCAGAGAGGAGGGAAGAAGGCAGTGTAAGAAGAGGAGGGGGAGGCGGGGGAAGGGCCCAGGAGCCTTGGCAGCAATTCCTCTGGCTTCTTGGGTGGGAGGTTGCCTGGGGAGAGAGAGGTGGCAGCCGCTTTTACTCAAGCTGAGATGCGTTAATGGGGGGAAGACAGCCCAGGAAGGCCTGTAGCTTAGCTTTCAAATGAACAGAAAAGGAACCCTAGGGCAGTCTGGCCTTTCTCCTGGAGCAGAGGACAGAGCGGGGATTAGCTGGCCCTGGCCTGGCCTGGAGTACCGGGAGGCCGAGCGTGGCTGGGAACGGGCTGCTTGTGCATTAGCTTGTGAAGCAGAGCTCCACGTCCCTGTGGCCAGGCCTGCTCCTGCTTAGCGGCAGCAGGAGGCCCCATGTGGCCCGACAGCTGGCAGCTACCTCCCAGCCTGCCCTCTCCAGCCAGCGATGGAGCTGAGACTCCCCCTCCCCCCCAACACTGATGCTTTGCTTAGTCTCCGTTGGGTACAGGGAGGCAGCCTGGTGGGTAGAAGGAAGGAAAGGAGAGAGGGAGGGAGAAAGGGAGAGACAAAGGGAGGAAGGAAGGAAAGGAGGGAAGAAGAAAGGACAGAAGGAAGGAAAGGAAGGAGAGAAAGGAGAGAGAAGGGAGGGAAGAAGGAAGGAAGGGAGGAAAGAAGGAAAGAAGGGAGAAAGGAAGAAAGGGAGGGAAGGAAGGAAAGGGAGGAAGAAAGAAAAAATGGGAGAAGAAGGAAGAAGGGAGTTCAGCAAATGCTTGGCAGAACCAGAAATGTTTCTGTTATTTACTGACTGCAAAAGGACATGGAAGAGATGGGATTACCGAAGATATGAGAGACTCTAGGATGTGATGGTCAGATAGCCAACAACTCAGAAATATAGGAAAGCTAAGCAGACCATATATATATATATATATATATATAAACTAACTAGAAGCAGTTAGGTGGCACAGTGGATAGATTACCAGCCCTGCAGTCAGGAGGATCTGAGTTCAAATTTGACCTCAGACACTTAATAAGTACCTAGCAGTGTGGCCTTGGGCAAGTCACTTAACCCCTTTGCCTTGCAAAAAATTAAAAAAAACACCCAAAATACTAACTAGCATTTATATAATCCTTTAAGGTTACATAGGTTGATTTATGTGACCCTCTTATCAACTCTATGAAGTACATACTGTTATTATCTCCATTTAATGTATGAAGAAACAGCCTTAGTCAAGGCAAGTGACTTGCCCAGGGTCACACAGTTATGAAGTTTCTGAGGCAGTTTAGAACTCAGATCTTCCTGAATGCAAGTCACCTGCTCTATCTCCTGGTCCACCTAGCTGCAAGTGTGAATTTCCCAGCCCTCTTAGTAGTCTTCTAGACTGGTTTTCACTGGAAAGAGGGAAGAGTGAGTGATCTATTCACTTGGTAGCAGAACAGTTGGCAATTAGTTCGACAAGATCTGCCTGGGGTGGGGGATTTGCCAGCACTTCCCTTGGTTCACAATCATTGTTTTCTTTCCTTTCCCTTCATGGAAGGAAAACCACAATCTCTATGCCCATGCCCATGACTGAAACTCAAGTGTGATGTAGGACTCCATATGGAGTTACTATGGAGCCATCTCAGATATAAACCACTTCTGAGTGTGCACAATAACTACCCAAGGCTGTTATTGTTGAGTCAACTGGATGGTGCAATGGATAGAGCACCTGAAGGTAGGAGAGCCTGAGTTCAAATCCAGCCATAGACTTGTTACTTTACCCTATTTGCCTCAGTTTCTTCATCTGTAAAATGAGCTGGTGAAAGAAATGGCCAAAACAATCCCAACCAAACAAAAAACACTCAAATATCTTTGGCAAGAAAACCCCAAATGGGGGCGGCTAGGTGGTGCAGTGGATAGAACACTGGCTCTTGAGTCAGGAGGACCTGAATTCAAATCCAGCCTCAGACACTTAATAATTACCTAGCTGTGTGGCCTTGGGCAAGCCACTTAACCCCATTGCCTTGCAAAAAAACCTAAAAAAAAAAAAAAAAGAAAACCCCAAATGGGGTCATAAAGAGTCAGGCGTGATTAAAAACAACTAACAACAGACAGACTTACCAATGGAAAGAAGGAAGGAAGAAAATATTTATTAAATGCTTTCCATGTTCAAGACACTGTTAATTAACTGAGACTATAGGTACAAACAACAAGGAAGACAGTTACTCTCCTCAAAGAGATGAGATGAAGTTTTGTACAACAGAGGAAGTCCAGAGCAGAAACTGGAGGGGAATGGAGGCAGACTGGCTCTGGCCCCGACACAAATGGAACCTCCAGGAGGAACTCATCCATGAACCCAGGCTCAGAGGGAAGTTTTCCAGCACTGGAAGAGGAGAGTTCTGAAGGTCAGGGTGTGGCAGGAACAGAACCAGGAGGGCCGCAGAGGTGAAGTGACTTGCCTAGGGTCACACAACTAGGGAATGTTAGAGTTAAGATTTGCATCCAGGATCTCTTGACTCCAAGCTTAACTGCTATTCAGTAGATAGTCATCTGAATTAGATTGAATGCTGTAGATCAGTCTAGTGGTGGACAGAGGGGCTGCCCAGAGCTCTGTAGTGGGTCAGGGTGCAACAGCCTACAACAGTATTCCTTTTAGGATGGAAGCAATCCATTGGGATCAACTGATCAAGGAAGGGGCAAGATTATAATGAACCCTTACTAAAAAATGCTTCTAGTCAATCAATCAGTCACCAAATACCTATTAAGCATTTACTATTTATGTTAGGCTCTTTGTTAGCTGATGAGAAAACAAAGACCAAATTTATACAGTCCCTGCCCTCAAACAGCTTAGGGTCTACTGTCCTAAATGGAGACCTTGACTGAGGTAAGCTATCATTGCTGACACTTTAGAACTTCTTAAAAATGAACTAGGTGGGGCACCATAATTCGCAGAATGCCTGGTCTGGAGGCAGGAAGACACTTCATCGCCCTGATTCAAATCTTTCTCAGACACTTAGTAGCTGTGTGACCCTGGGCAAGTCACTTAACTTTGTTTAGTTTCTTCATCTGTAAAGTGAACTAGAGAAGGAAATGGCAAACCACTACAGTATATTTGCCTAGAAAATCCCCAAATCCCATGAGACCATGAAAAATCAGCAAAACTGAAAATCAACAAAAACACATTGTCTCCATCAATCTTGACTGATTCTGGTCCCCTTTCTTCCATGGTTACTTCACAAAAGTTGAAAGAATATGGATATATCAGACCATTACTTTAATTCTGGGCACTACTTCTTGTGGCAATGCCATTGTGGGAGCTTTGAAAACTGAGTAGAAAATGCTTTGTGTTTTTGGTAAGGCAAGAATGGAACTGAAACTCAATCCTCCCCAACTCCTGGCTGCTTCCCTCAATGTTTTGTTAACCTTTCTGGAAAGTGGAGAGCATTAGAGCAGACCCATCTGTGATCCCTTCCCTTGCCCTGACCCAGTGCCAGCCACCTGCTTTTACAGTCCCTTGCTACCTGATGAAAGCTACCTTCTGCTACATCATGCATGTAAGTCACAGATGAGGAAATTACAATAAGTTTAGGTAAAGCAAAACACTGTGTGACAAAGTCTTGAACAAAGGAGGTGATTGCTCCTTTCCCCTCTTCTCTCCATTATTGTAACAACAATACAATCAAGTCCATAGAGTTCTGAGAAGATTACCTTTAGGCCTTCAAGGAGGCTAGAATTTGGAACGAGATTAAGACTGATCAATCTCCATTCAGTCATTTATCTTTCTTTTTTTAAAATTTGTTTCCAATGACATGTAAAAACAATTTTTACCATTTTTAAAAATATTTTGAGTTCCAAATTCTGACCTTCCCTTTCCCTTCTCACCCCTCATAGAGAAAGGCAGGCAATTTAATATAGATTATACATGTTCAGTCATGTAAAATATATTTCCATTTAGTCATGTGTCAGCTATTGTCTATGTGACTTTGGGCAAGTCATTTCTCTGGGCCTCAGTTTCCTTATCTGTAAAATGAAGGGGTTAGACTAAATGGCTCCTAGAATTACTTTCATTTTTACATTTATGGTCCAGAGATTTTGTGATTTGTAAAATGATGTTGCTTGGATCTGATTCACAACCTTGGAAGTCCTTCCAACCATAAATATTTGGTCCTAGGATTGGAACTATGAGCTTTGATCTTCCACTAGTCAAATTTCAAGGGTTCAAATCCAAGCCCCAACATTTGCTAACTATGTAAACTTGAGTAAGATTCTTAAGCTGCCTACATAAATGAAAAAGGTACAGACTGAGTGACTGATAAAGTTCATTTCAGCTGATTTTTCAAGTATTTTTGTCCAGTTTCTAACATTTTCTGCAGCTATGTTCATACCTGTGTTGTTATTCAGTCATGTATGATTTTTTTTTTAGATTTTTCAAGGCAATGGGGTTAAGTGGCTTGCCCAAGGCCACATGGCTAGGAAATTATTAAGTGTCTGAGGTCGGATCTGAACCCAGGTACTCCTGACTCCAAGGCCGGTGCTCTATCCACTGCACCACCTAGCCGCCCCTCATGTATGATTCTTTGTGATCCTATTTGGAGTTTTCTTGGGTAAGTACTCAGTTTTCCATTTCCTTTCCCAGATCATTTTTATAGATGAAGAAATTGAGGCAAACAGGGCTAAGTGACTTGCTTATGGTCACATAGCTAGTAAGTGTTTGAGTCTGAATTTGAACTCAGGTCTTCCTCACACCTGGAGCTCTACACGTGATGGTGCCACCTAGTTGCCTGCTCATATCTGTAATCAAGATTTAGTAAGCTGTGCACTATCTTTCCCTAGATAATTATCCATTTCATATCTTTTTGCCTTTATATTAGCTGTGCTCTTCATGCCTGTAAAGAATTACCTTCTCACCTTTTTTGTTTTTTAAAATTTACTTTTATTTTTCCAATTACATTCAAAGGTGGCTTTCAACATTCATCCATTCGCAAGTTTATGAGTTCCACATTTTTCTACCAACCTCCTTTCCCTCCCACCTCCCCAAAACAGTGAACAACCTGGTAAAAGTTTTATTTGTATAATCATGTTTGACATATTTTCATATTAGTCCTGTTGTGAAAGAGGAATTGGAACTAAGGGGGAAAAACAAATCAATGAGTATAGAAAGAAAAAACATGAAAGAAGTTTTGAAAAGTAAACATAATATGCTTTGCTCTGCAGTCAGACGCCATAGTTTTTTCTCTGGATGTGGATGACATTGCCCATAGCATCTCTCACTGAATTTCTAAGAGGAGTTTCATCCATCATAGTTGATCATTTCACAAAATTGTTAATGTGAGCAATGTTCTGATGATTTTTCTCCCTTCACTCAGCATCAGTTCATGCAAGTCTTTGCATGCTTCTCTAGAGTATAGTCACTCCTGATTTCTTATGGAACAATAATATTCCAGAACATTCATATACTTGCTCAGCCATTCCCCAATTGGTGGACATCACCTCAATGTCTAGTTCTTTGCCATTACAAAAAGAACTGTTATAAATATTTTTGAATATGTGGAATTTTTCCCATATTTTTTGATCTTTTGGGGATATAGACTTTGTAGTTTCACCTTCTTTCTTAGAATTTTTATCTTCCCTTAAGATTCAGCCAAAGCACTACTTCTTACGTGAAGGTTTTTCTATTTCTCCAGTTGGTAATTCCCTCAGCTCTCCTAATTATTATTATATTTGTACTATCAATATTCATGATATTACCCCCTCCCCCATTAAAATGTTATTTCCTCAAGGACAAGAACTGTTTTATTTATGTATTTATGATCCAAGTATACAGAAAGAAATACCAGACATATAGAAACTATTTCATAAATGCTATAAATGAATGAATGAAGGGTGAACCATGCACTAAGGACTTTTGTGACCATGTATATGACATATTTGTTGCATGGTTGTTTCAGTAAGGTATGTTTTTGAGCAGAGATACCAATAGGGAAACAATCAAGCCTGTTGCCACCTTTCCACACCCACCTGTTCCTGGGAAGTGGTAGTTTTGGATTAATTACGGACTTATTCCTATGACAAGGTTCTCACTGGGCTACAACTAATAAAAATACATCGATGATTAGAGAAATTACTAGCACTGAGAGAGTTCCTCAGAGATAGAAGTCACAGCCTCCAGGGAAAAAGAAAAGGGTTTGAATTTGGTCCTAAGTGAGAGTAAACCAGAGGTTTCCTAACCTGTGATCAGTGGCAAGGAAGATGGCAAGTTGGTGATTCAAAGTGAAGCATGTTTGGCTCTAGGACTACTTAGGGATCTCTCATCAATCAAGAGATCATAGCCCTGAAGCTTTATGGTGCTATCCATAGATCAATGGTCCTGGAGTCAAGAAAATTTGAGTTCAAATTTTGTCTCAAACATTTAGTAGCTGTGTGATCCTGGGTAAGAGACTTAACCTCTGTCTACCTCAGTTTCCTCATCTGTAAAAGAGGAATAAAAATGGCACCTACCTCCAGGGTTGTTGCAAGGATCAAATGATAAAATAAGAGTGCCTAGCACATGATAGAAATTATATAAATGTTAGTTGTTTTATTATTATCAGTAATATAATTATAATCATCATCATCATTATTATCATTATCATCATCATTATCATTACCATTACCATTATCATCATCATCATCATCATCATCATTATTATTATTATCACTATCATCAACAACATCATAATTATTATCATCATGAGTTCCAAAGCTCACTTCTTGGTGGATCTGACCCAAGTTTTTCCAGCCAAGATTTCCCGGTCATTTGTCCCTCTTGGCTCTGCCCAGTCCTGTCTTTCAGTTTTGTGTTTTAGCTGACTTGGCTTTCACTTGGCTCCCACTTGTGCTTGCCCTTTTTATTTCATTCAGCAAATTCAATCCTACAAATTCAAGTCAACAAACACTTAATGATGCAGACTCCGTGTGATCCTCTCTGTGTGGAACTAGGGGGCATTGGCAGCTATGAATAAGAGATGGCCCTTGCCCTCAGGAAGCATATTGTGAAGCCGGGAAGCTATTACATGACTGTAATACCAATTAGAATAAGGTAAGTGTAAAGGCCAAGTCTATGCCCAGTAAGTTACAAGGAGAGAAAGACAGCTTTGCAGCAGGCCAGATCCAGGAATGCTGTAGAGAAAGCATATTAATCCCAAATTCCAGAATTTCAAAGTTGAAAGAGATAACAGTGGTCAAGTTGTTCAACCTACAAAAAAGTTCCCGAACAGTGAAAAATTAATATGAAGGGAAAGGTGGGTGAATGAATGAATGAATGAAACTTTGAGGAATGGATAGAAGGGGGATTGAGTGAATAAATAAAAACAGAGTGTATTAAGTATATAAAATGTGCCAGACATTTTGTTAGAAATTAGTAATGTAAATACAAAAATGAGACATTTGCCTAGTCTCCAGGAGCTGGCCTTCTAATAGGGATGCAGTACATTTAGGAGACTGGTGATTTTAGAGAAGGGAGATTCTGTCTGAATCCAATCAATATGCCTTTTCCAAAAGTAATGAGAATTTGTTTATTAATTCCAGAGCATGAGAAAGCTGGAAAGTGGAAGTGTATTGGGTGTCAGGATGCACAACTGCTAGGGTGAAGAAGCTTGGTTGGATCAGGGGTCAGTCTGGTTTAGCGGGGCCATCAATTGCAGCAGTAGGGTGGAAGTTGGGATTAGACAGGACTAGATAAGTCATTGAGATGTGACTTATAGCTGAAATATAATGAGTAATCCTATCTGATTAAAGAGAGTATGGGGATTGCAGATAAGGAAGAGCAGTAAGAAATAGGATTGACTAGGTAAGACAACGGATGCTCTGAATGTCAAAGCTAAGGACTTTGACATTTTATCCCTAAGCAATAGGGAGCCACTGAAAGATTTTGAGAAGAGTGTCATAATAAGATTTATGCATAAGAAAGATTTTTAAGCTGTTAAAATTTTTAACATTTTGCTGATGACTATTTTATTTTTAAATGCCCCTTCCCATCTTTTACTCAAAGGGCTACTCCATACAACAGAATGAAGAAAAAAAGCAATTCACTAAAGTGACTATTGTAACAACCCTTTAATCAACTTGTATCAGCAGTGTACACACTGTTCTACACCCATAGTCTCCCACCTTTCCAAAGAAGGGAGGAAATCATGCTCATGGGAAGATCATTCAGGTAGCAGAATAATTCAGGATAGTTTATAGAGAGAAGAGCACATAGATGAGAATGTTTCTCTCCTATTAGGATCCAGACAGGTAGCAATGAGGGTCTTTTCTAGGATGATGGCAATGAGAATAGAGAGTTAGAGACAAATATAGGAATTGTAGTGGAGATTGATGGATAGGACTTAATTGGAAGGGGGAGGTGGAGAAGGGCATGAAGATTTTCAAAATGGAGGACTGAGCAAGGAAATAGGAAATAGGGTGGTGTCATTGAAAGAATCAGAAAAGGGGGTAGAGAAATGAGGCTCCCCTGCTCCCCAGCCTGACCTCCCATTTATGACCACTGTTCCTATTGGAGGTTATCTGTCCCAAACTTGGCCTCAGTCACTGGCAGCTTCACCCTTGGCCTTGCCTTCTGAAATTCTTTGCCCAGGCTCTGACCTCTCCAAGATGACACATGATAGAATTTTTGCTCTATCTTTGACACCCAATTTCCAGTGGTTACACTTCATTAAGCCTCGTCTCCTCTGGGTGACCTCATCCAGAGGAGAGGCCACTCAGAACTTCAGGGCAACTTCAGTCAGTGCCCCCTTTCCCCATTAGGGGGAGAGCAAACAGCTCCCCCCATGCATCAAGTCTACAGTTTCTGGGCCATATATAACATCCCCCAATCAAGACCTGACAGCAAAGTAGTGTGATTTAATAATTGTCCTGGCTGGTTCCGTAAAGCCAGATTTATTCTAACATTTAAAAAAAGTTTAACTTCTGACTTTAATAGCCAATTGGTCCATTCATGATTGCTGAAATCATATTTACTGGGCATCAGAGACAGACACATTAATATCCCTGCACCTGCTTGACTGGGTCACGCTGGATGATGGCCAATGGAGAATATTCATCTACCGTGACTGGTGGCCCTTTACCTAAGAAAATCTTATCTTTTAATGCATTTCAAAGCATTTGGAAATCATTGACTGAGCCACAAATTACCCCTGATACTCAGAGAGAAAGAAAGGCTTCTGAGGATTTTTTCACAACCAACCATGGTAACCATGTAAAGACAGGGCAAGGAAAGTCAGAGCCTGACCAGAGAACAAGGAACCAACCTTTCACAGGACCCTACTTGTATGTAGCTTCCAGTAAAGGAAGTTAAAGAGTGCCACTCCTCTGATTCTGTTAGCCTTGCTAAGAAGCCTATAGTCATTTTTACCTTTAGTCCCAATAACTGAGTCCCTTATTATTTAGTCCTAGTCAGAGAATCATAGAATTATAGAATCACAGACGTGACTAATAAATTCAATCTATACCTAAAAGGAATCCTCACCATGATTTATTTGATTGTCTAACCATCATATGAAAATCTCCAAGGAGTGAGAAAAGACAGCTTTAAATGTTAGGAATTTTTTTTCATGACATCAAGCCTAGTTTTTTTCCCTTTGTGGAACTCTCCCCCATTGCTCCAAGTTTTATCTTTTGGGTTCAGATGGAAAAAGCACAATCCCTTTTTCAAGCGATGACTTTAAAGACAGCAATCATGACCTCATCATGTATTCTTTTGTCCAGGCTAAATGTTCCTAGTTTCTTCAAGGTCCTTCATCATTTTGATTGCTTTCTTCTGAACATTGCCTTGAGTCGTGATCCTTAGAATTAGACATGATACTCCAATTGTGTTTTGAGTATGGAGTGGTCTATATCCTGGGGGCAGAGTACACATAGTTTCTCAACTCTATTTCTGGAAACTATGTCTTTCTTAAGACCACATTGCCTTGGTTCCCTCCCTGTGACCCTAGTTCTCCCATAAAAGGATTGGGTTTATCCTCCCATCATTCTGGATAGTCACAGTCCTTACAGTTATTTTGCAGTAACTATTGCTATACCTCCTTGAGATCATACTCTGTTTTCTGTTACCAAAGACATCAGGGCGTCTGAATTGTGGCGCACTGGAGCAATAGGTGTAGACAATAACCTGAATAAGGCACTATCCTCATTTTCACTCTGAGGCTACCAAGGAGAAATCAGATTTATAGGTTGTTGTGTATAATGTTGGCCTCCTATGCTGCAGTTGATTTTTATTCTCTGGGAGAGAATAAATGGAAAAAAGGAGGGAGAGAAGGATGGAGAGGGAAGGAGATGGAAAAGGGAGACAGACACACAGAGACAGACAAGGAGACATATATAGAGACAAAGATAGATAGCTAGAAAAATTAACAAAGTCAATCAGTTTGGCAGCTAGAGTTTTTAAAACACCTACTATGTTGCCAGATCTTCTGTAGCACTGAGAGAGAGATTTTATGTGATAGAATACTGAATCTCTCAGAGCCGTCTCTGTTTCTTGTGTTTTTCTATCTTTGGCAAAATGTTTTTTGTAATGGTATTGCTATGAGTTTGTGTGAGATTTTGGGCATGGAGATAGCAGAAGAGATTGGTAGTGATGGTAGAGATGACTCTGTACTAGGGACTACAGTAGCTACAAACTTATCACCTCTGAAGACCTTCCTTCTCCCAGAGATGCAGATTCAGAGGTTTGAGGGATCTATTGCTCATCCCCTGAGCTTTCCTCTCATCATCTGCTATTGTACCTGATTTCACTTTTTCCTATTACGTACCTGTTGTTGGACTTCCATAGTTCTGGCTACTTGATGGGAACATCCCCAATTAACTATTTTGCCCCAGATAATTTTTCTGATCTTAAGGATTATGACCTCCCTGGACTGGTCTTCCATCAACCTAGTGATTTGGGCAAATCTTCCCTAGGCAGGATGTTTCCTCTTTGTTGCCAGAAGATGGGGAGATGTAGTAAACATCCTAACATACATATTGGGAATGACTCACTCACTATATGTCTAGAGAACCAGGGAAGGGGATTATCCCAAACTTGTGGACTCCCATATATTGGACTTCATTAGATCACAAAATCATATTTTTTGAGGTAGAAAGCACCCTAGAGAGCATCCTCTCTAAACCTCCCTCCACTATTTCAGAAATGAGGAAGTTTAAGGTCAGAGGCAGCATAGTGCAATGGAAAGAATTTTGAACTTGGGGAAACAGTCCCACCACTCTACAGTGATAATCTCTGAAACCTTGGGTAAATCACCTACTATCATGGGCAACTGGTTACTCATATGTGAAATGAAAAGTTGGACTAGATGACCTTTAAACTCACTTAATTTTGCATCTATGACCCTGAATACTATTAACATGGACAAGTTCACACAGCTAGTAAGCAGAAAAGCTAAAGACATGCACCCATTACTTGTACACATTGAGCTTTTGTTTTTTCTAACCCATGTTGCTTCTTAGATCATTTCCATTGTTTCCTTCCCAGGTCCCTATTTTCCAGGTAAATGCATTATTTCTATAGAGCTCATTCTCTGCCTGCAGCTATGCTGGCATCTCAGCATCTCCATCTGTAAAATAGGGATAATGAGACTGACCTGCATGGCCAAGGGAGTTCTGAGAATTCATTAGTTACCAGTTGGAAATGAAAAGACCATATAAATGCTAAATATTATTGCTCTTTTTCCTGGGAGCAAGCTGGAGATGGATTTCTGAGTGCCCTGACATGATGATCAACACAAGGAACATTCTGTGCCCTGGAGGGTTTTCATTGGCTGCTACTGGAAGCAACTTCATACCAGTGTCTTCATTTTAACTCCACATAGCCCATACTGGAGGACAGTGGACAAGACAGCAAGGTGTTCCAGTTATAGAGTGCCTGGTCTGGACTCACACTGACCTCAGACACTTACTAGCTGGGTGACCATGGGCAAGTCATCTAACCTTGTTTATCTCAGCTTCTTAATCTGTAAGATGAGATGGAGAGGGAAACGGCAAACCACTTCAGCATCTTTATTGGGAAAACCCTAGAAGAGTTGGATATGATCGGAAAGCAACTCATGTTGAGAACTCTGAGTGGGTAAGATCCTAGGCAGAACTGGTTCAAGGCAAAAATGGGGAAACTGGGGAGAGTAGAAAAGGGTCTGGGAGTCTCAAAATCTTGTTCTTTCATATTAGTATTGCTATTAACTTACCATGAGACTTTGGGCAAATCTCTGCCTCCATATCTGTAAAAGAAGGGAGTTGACAAGAAATTATTTAGCATACCTTCAACCTCTCTTCTTTTCCCTTTAGATCATACAATAAACACACAGAGGTTGTAAATGTGGTGCCTCCCCATTTCTTGTTCATCCCCTTGGAGCCAGACTCTCTCTATCCTCTGTCCTCTAGTCCAGTGCCATCAGACAAGTCATTTTAATTCAGTTTAACAGATACTTATCAAGTATTTATAATGTGAACTTTTCCTATAGGATCTTCAGGTTCTTCTGTGAAATGAATAGATTGGGTCAGATGATATCCAAAGTTCTTTCTGGTGCTAACATTTTATTGTAAGTTCTTTTCTAGCTCTAACATGCTAAGTTGTAAGCTCCCCTTCCCACTTAATTTTGACAGACTCACAGAACCTTAGAGCTGAAAAAGACTTCCAAGGTTATCTAGTTGATTAGGGGTCCCTTAACAACATCTCTGATGAGTGGTAATCCAAGATTTACTTGATGTCTTTCAGTGAAGGGTATCCAGGGTAGCTTATTTCACTTTAAATTCCAGAGTCTCTTCCACCTCTAACATTTCATGTTCTATATTTGCAAGGATGCAATGTAATGACATTATACTAAACCAAACAAATGTCATTCTCAAGGGCATGATCCATGCCTTGAATCCTTGGTCCTAAGGTTCATTGTCTACCTGAATACTGTCCCTCCTGGAATCATGAGTCAGACATCAGTTGTGAACATGGCCATGTTTCCTCTATTGCAAAAAGCCCTCACTTCCATTCTTGATAACTATCACCCTATGTCTCTTCTATCCTTTGAAACTCAACTCTTCAAAAAAAATTTCACCTATAAGAAGTGACTCCATTTTTTTTGGTTTTTGATATTGATATTATCATTCCTCTAAAACTTCTCTCTCCAAAGTTACCAATGATCTCTTAGTTGCCAAATCCATTAACCTTTTCTCAACCCTCATTCTCTTTGACCTTTCTGCAGTGATTGACATTGCTTATAACTCCTCCTTGATACTTTTTTCTCTTTAGTTTTTTTGGGGCACTACTTTCTTCTGATTCTCCTCCTTTTTATCTGACCCATATTTCTCTACTTTGCTGAATCTGCCTCCAGAATATATCCTCTAATCATAGGTGTCCCTCAAGAATTCTAACCCGGATCCTCTTTTCTTTTCCTTCTTTATTATGCCATTTGATGATCTCATTAACTTTTATGGATTTAATTGCTATTTCTATGCTAATAATCCTCAGATTTACTTTTTCTGGCCCAATCTGACTGATGACCTCCAATTTTGTGTCTCCAATTGCCTTTCAAATATCTTGTACTAGATTCCAATAGACATTTTAATCTCAATTTGTTCAAAATTGAATTCATTATCTGTTTCCCTAAACCTTACCTCCCTCACCTTCCTTATTATGATAGAGGACGATACTATCTTCCCATTCCTTCAGGTTCACAACCTAAGAGTCATCTTTTATTCCTCATTATCTTTCCCCCTACCCCACCCTATATCCAAATTATTTCCAAGGCTCATTAATTTCATTTTTGTGACATCTTTTTTTTTTTGTTTGTGCTTTTGCTAGGCAAATGGGGTTAAATAACTTGCCCAAGGTCACACAGCTAGGCAATTATTAATGTGACATCTTTTGAATGCACCCCCTCCTCTCCTCTGACAAACACCTTCATGCAGGCCCTAATTCCCCCACACTTTTCTTATTCTAATAGCTGCTCAAGGGTCTGCCCACCTCCTCTCCCCTTCCTCCAATCTTTTCTTCATTAAAGTGATTGTCCTAAAATACAAGTCTGACAGTATCACCCCTCCACTCTTTAGACCCCAGTGGTTTCTTTTTTGTCTCTAAGAGCATGTAAAAAATTCTTCGTTTGGCATCAGAGCATCTTCCTCTTTCCCTTTATTTTGTACTTTATATCCACCTATATATTCTTTGATCCAGTGACACAGTCCTGGCTTTCCCACAAACAAGATGATCCATTTGGTCATCCTCTCTGGTTGCCATCTGTGCCTGATCTGTACTCCTTCTTCTACAATCTGACTCCTAACCTCTCTGATTTTCTTTATGTCTCAATTAAGATCTGATCTTCAAAAGGAAACTTTCCCAACTTTCCGTTATTAATTATTTAATACTGATTCCACATGTAATTTCTTTTGTATATATTTATTTGCACATTGCCCCTCTCATTAGAATGCAAACTCCTTGAGGGCAGAGACTGTCTTTTGCCCCTTTTCATATCCCAAGAACTTATCTGAACCATAGTAGATGCTTAATAAATGTACATTGAATTTAGTTGTCTAGGTTCTCTTTCATATCTTTTCTCAGAGAAGAAGAGGGTATGGAGAAATAAACAACCTAGAATGTCTCATTAATGGTCAATGTATGCATTGCTTGTGGCTATCTTGGTCTGAGAGAGGCTGCAGGTACACAGCTGTGAGGTAGAGGTTTCATTATGTATTGCTAATTGCCTTTACCATCCTTGTGCATAGAGGAAAATACTGCATATGATTGAAATTGGTATGCCTGTTTCTATGAGGAGGCAACATCATTATGTCAAGGTCACATGACTAGATTTCAGTGAGCTATTGTAAGCTCAGGGTCATTTCTTGGGAGATTCAGTTCCTCGAGGAGACCCGTGGATCCTCGAGATTCATAGGAAGCTGTTTACATGGAAGTTACCCTACTAATGTATTTGTACTTGGCCAGAGTCAAGGGTAGACCCAAGGAGACTGGGCCCCAACCAATGGCATAATTTACTTTTGGGGTTTCCAAAGGCACAACTATCCTCCTTACTACCTCAAATCAGGATCTAAACCTTCGTCTGGAATTTGAGATCCTCCAAAATCTGAACTTATTTAATGATTATTACTCTCCAGCCATAGATTTGCTACCTCTGGACATAATGGGTTCCTTTTTATTGGAGTGCACATTTTGGGAAGGAGATTACTAGTCAGGAATGAATTGGACTAGATGGACATAAAGGTGTCTTTTTTTTTAGGTTTTTGCAGGGCAAATGGGGTTAAGTGACTTGCCCAAGACCATACAGCTAGGTAATTATTAAGTATCTGAGACCGGATTTGAACCCAGGTACTCCTGACTCCAGGGCTGGTGCTTTATCCACTGAACCACCTAGCCACCCCAAAGGTGTCTTTTTTGCTTTCAGAGTCTTACTTCATTATGTTCTTGAAATTCAGAGCACTGACCCAAGGACCAAAAATCCTAGGCAGCAGCTTAAACTTCTCTTCTACTCTTACTGGTCTGGGATATAAGAATCCTAAGTCCTTGTCCTGAGTCTGCCACTAATGTGACCTTGAACTTCCTTCCTCCCAAGGCTCAGATCCCTCTTCTCTATTATGAGGGTATTGATGAAATAGATGGTCACTAAGCTCTGTTCTAACTAGGAGTCAGTTGTGAAGGTTTAATAACTAACTTTCTGAAGAAAAAAGAGCAAAATGACTTTCAAATATAATATACATTATTAACATTTTCTTCATTCCTTTCTTAAGTCTGGAAATCAACAAAATAATTAATCAAACCTTGATTTGTAGCATTTGACCATTTACAGGTAGAAATGCTCACATTCAAAATTTAGCAATTGGTTTTCATATGCCAGTTGGAACTGGCTCCAATATATCCTTGTTTCTAATTCTTTCCTTTTTTTCTTCTTGGAGGAAATCTGTGTTAAGTAACTTGCTTAGGGTCATTACAACTAGTGTCTGAGAATGGTTTTGAACTCAGTTCCTCCTGACTCCAGTAGGGGGACTTCATCCACAATATCAACCTGTCTACCTTATCTTTCTTTTTAAAAAAATTCCCTTCACTCCACTCAAGTTGGTCTCACTATCCTGGGTCATACCTTTTAAAAGCTTAGGACTGGCTTTTGTTCAAACCCTTCATCCCTTAAGAAATGCCTTTCTCCATGTTGATCAAAGTTCTGAGATCCCATTTCATCCAAGCAGGTCTTTCTGACTCCCTCAGTCCCCAGAGATGTCCATCACCCATTAGACTCCAGTCAACAGCATGCTGGGATAGTGTTTGTGCTGTGACTTAGGCTTATTCCTGTTCCAGATCTGTGAGCTAATGATAATGGCAAACATACACAAAACTTGGAGAGAATGGATATCGTAGTAGGTGGAGGGACAGCCTGGGGACCAGGAGGTTTGACCGTCTATACACATATTATTTGCATAACCTTGGCAAACCATTTAACTTCTCAGTTACCTCTTAAGTTGCACCTTCCCCCCTCCCACTGCAATTAAGACAAGTTACAGATAAGTTACTGAGTCTGATGGAGGGAGTTTTCACTCTGGGAGTTCCTTGGGACAAAAAAAATAATCACAACACTGGACCAAAAAAAGGATATCACTTAAAGGTTTGAAAAGTGCCTTATGTTTATTGTCTTGCTAGGTATGTGACCCTGGGCTAGTCATTGAACTCTGGTCCTTGGACTCTTGATCTATAGAATGGGAATCATTAATGTTACCACATTGAATGAAATAATGTCTATAAAGTGTTTTGTTGAAATTAAAGTGCTATGTAAATGAGAGCTATCATCATCACCATAGCCATCACCATCTTTCTTGTTGTTCTTATCATCATCATCATTATATATGATGATGATCTGCTAATTAAATTCATGGCTTTTTCATCTAGCCAAGATCTATTTCTTTCTGCATAATGGTGCATGTTAGGCTTATGAGAGTCTGGTGGATGACATTTAAACACCATGTATGGAAATTGTAGCTCAGTCTTTCTCAAACTAACTTGTCTATAGAACATTTTGGGGGCTTAAAATATATTGAAGATAACTGCATATTCAGTTCATGGTGGGGAAAGAGTCTTGAGACTCTAAAACCAATAAACCTGACTTTGAATTCCTCCCTGTGGCATTTACTGTGTGACATAGAGCTAGTCACTTGACCTCCTTAGGTCTCAGGAGGTTAGAGTAGGGGACCCAAGTTTGAATTTGGTTCTCACTCTTAGTGAGATCTTAAGGGGCTCACATCATTTCTCCCCTGCTAATCTGAAAGAAGCATCTCTTTTGAACAGCCATTCCAATTTGGCACTCATAAATCTATAGTCTGGGATCCCCAAAGGGTTAACTATGAATCCTTGGTTCTTGACTTAGTCTCTAGGGCCAGTCTTCCTACAACAACCTTAATGGTGAACCAGTAGACACAATTATCTCAAAACAAAGATGTTTATTTATTTGTTTGTTTATTTTTTAGATTTCTCAAGGCAATGGGCTTAAGTGGCTTGCCCAAGTCCACACAGCTAGGTAATTATTAAGTGTCTGAGGCCGGATTTGAACTCAGGTACTCCTAACTCCAGGGCTGGTGCTCTATGCACTGCGCCACCTAGCCGCCCCTAACAAAGATGTTTATTAAGATGAGTCATAGAATAACAGATTTAGATCAAGAAAGGACCTTAGAAACCATTGAGTTCAGTTCTCTTGTATTTTAAAGATGAAGAAAAGGAGGTTCCCAGGGAGTTGAAATGACTCACATAGCAAATATCTGATTTGAGATTTGAACCTAGACTTTCTAGTCTTCTAGACCTCGGATCTATTCCCTCTTTACTTCACTCTGCTGATAGCCAGAGCAATAATAGTTGCTACAAAATAGCTCTGCTATAAACCTGGGGTCCATTTTCCCAAATATGTATACTACATATATTCAGAAATATATGGATCTATATACCTGTATATAAACTTATATGTGGATCTATAACTGTATATAAATAAATATTATATATATATATATATATATATATAGATTTTCACATATGTCACACAGATAAATATTTGTGTATACATTTATTTATCTATGACAGACTGAGAGAAGAGACAGGAAGGAGAGGGAAAAGAGGAGGGAGCAAAGAGAAAGAAGGAGAGAGGGGGGGAGAGAGAGAAGAGAGACAGAGAGACAGAGATGGAGACAGAGACAGAGAGACAGGCAGCAATACAGAGACAGGGAGACCGAGGCAGAGAGAGAGAGAGAGAGAGAGAGAGAGAGAGAGAGAGAGAGAGAGAGAGAGAGAGAGAGAGAGAGAGGCAGCAAGACCATAGGGAACACAAGAACACAAGCTTAAGGTACAAGAGTGAGACACTCATGTAGTAAACACATGTTCATATGACCAAGGCAGCTCACATCTAGTACTACAGGGTCCCAATGTCCTTTGTCTTCTTCTGAAGTCCTCTTTCTGCCCCACTTCCATGTCCTCCCCTTTCTTCCTCCTCTGAGTTCCTTGACTTCTCTCTGCAGTCTAGTTCAACCGCCAGGCTTAGTTCTATCTTAAATCCATAGCCAGGTCTCTTCTAGAAACCTCCCTATTTTAACCTTCTTCTGTCTGTGTCTCTACCCTTCTAAAGAGTGTATTCTTGCCTCAAAAAGAATTCTTTTGTTAGCCACAGTGACTGATGATGCTAGTTGGGAGGGTGGGAAAGGAGAACAATGTCCTCCCCTCCTTGCTACCCTCTAGGAGATGCAAAGGGATCACCACATTCCACAAAATTGTTTTCAATTTTTAAACATCTGGGACTCTGGAACCTTTTTTTAAAAAAAATTATTTAAGGCAATGGGGTTAAGTGACCTGCCCAAGGTCACACAGCTAAGCAATTATTAAGTGTCTGAGGTCATATTTGAACTCAGGTCCTCCTGACTCCAGGGTTGGTGCCCCTCTGGAGCTCTTCTAAGCATGACCTGTGCTTGGTGATTTAGCTTTGTAAAGGTCTTTAATGGTATGGACAATCTTTGCCAATGGATAGACCAATGGGTAAATGCCTTTCCAATTAAATCAGAAAAATTCCTTAACATTTCAAAAATGGATGACAGGACTTAGATAAGGTTTTGCAATCATTAGCATATTAATACCTGGTTACCTCTGTCAATTGACCTTAGTTTCTGCTGTTATAGTAACAAGCCTGAGGGTTCCCAAATCCTTTGTCTATTCCCTATTACATGGAAAACAAAGGCACCAATAATTCTTTTTCTCTTATCCAATGACTATAGCAAAACCATGTCACTCATCACTTGAATCATATGCCTCTTTTAATGCAACCTAAGATCCCAATTACTTTTTTTGGCATCCAAGTCATTTGGGGACCCCCAAATTTTTTTCACCCTCACACTTGCTTTATTTGTAAAGTCTTTTTTTAATTTGTGGGAACTGGTATGGGGATAGGAGGTGAAAGGGAGGATGATTTTGGATGGGACTCTGGTCCCATCTACTTAGTTTTTTACCTACTGTTCCCTTTCTGGTGGAGCAGCTTTTCTGCTCAGGGGTATCTGTGTTTATGTGTGTTTATGCAGTTTTATGTAGGTCCCAGATATGTAGTGAAGCATGGGTTTAGAACTGGAAAGGATAAGCTAGATATGTCCCTTAGGTAATGAAAAAGAGATCTAGAGAGATCAACTGATGTGCCCAAGGTCTCAAAGAGTGTAAATGACAGAGGCATAAGCCCCAGGTTATGTGGCTCCAAATCTAGTTTCCTTTTCTTCTGTCATACTCCCTTTGCGGTTCCATGTGCTAGCCTTCACGTGTATGTACATGCAAGGGTATGTCTCTGAGCATATCTGTGTGTGTGTGTGTGTGTGTGTGTGTGTGTGTGTGTGTGTGTGTATGTGCTACCCTGAGATGGCATGAGTAAAGAAATGAGCCCATTTGAAAAATGAAAATGTCTATTAAGGGAATTTCTTTCCCTTCCTGTATTTCAGATGCCTCTATACCCATCACTGAGCTGGGCAGGTGTGAATTCTGCAGAGTCAAGCTCTTTTTTGTTTTTTAGTTTTTTTTTTCTTTCAAGTGAGGGAGGCCAAGCAGCAAGGGGATTGGATAACAAATGTGATGTCCATGAAGACTGACTGAAGTTATGCACCCAGCTCTCTAGACCCCAGCACTATCAGCACCTAGGAGGGCTTCCCATATATCCCCTTTCATCCCTTCATACCCCCTCTTTTAAATGTATCTCTTATTTTACTTCACTTTAAAAAATTAACATGCATTTAGTTAGTTTTCCTTTTTCTTTTCTTTTCTACTTTCCCATTTAAAAAATATCAAGATCCTTGTGAGAAATATACACAGTCAAGCAAAACACCTTTCTTCATTGACCATGTCCAAAACATATATGTCTCATTCTGCATCTTGATTCCATCCGTGCCTGATCTGTACTCCTTCTTCTACATTTTGTCAAGATGGGATAGTGTGCTTGATTATTGCTCCTTTAGGGATAAGGATTAGTCATCGATCAGAATTCTGAAGTTTTTCAAAGATTTTAGCCCTTACAGCATTGTTATTGTATCAACTATCTTGGTTCTGTTCACTTCACTCTGCATTAGTTTATATAAGTCTTCCCAGGTTTCTGTTCCTTTTCTTATTTCTTACAATGTAATAAAATTACATTGCTTTCATTTATCTCTATATTTGTCCTTCCCCCATACTCCTTACAAGGTCTGACTCAATTACCAAGATAAACCAATGAAAAGTTGGTTTCAGAGGATGTGAATTTCCTATAAAAGGTAATAATGTAGTATCCTCATCTATCACAAAAGGACTAAATGACCTCTTTAGGTCTAAACTAGCATTTTATGTCCTAAGACATCTGTGGTCCAACTTGTTTGTGCTAGGCGTCTAGAGACTGACCATGGCCTAGGAGGGAACACGGCTTAGGTGAATGACCAATGAATTTAGGTTCTAATTCTGACTCTAGTGCTGATTTGTTGCACAGCTTTGAAGGAGTCACTTCACTTGTTTAGGTCTTATCCTGTCTAGATGTAAAGTGAGAGGGTTAAACAAGGTGGGTTAGACTATCTTTCCTATCTAAGAGGTTTGGAATGGATTTCTTCTAAGATCCCTTTCAGTTCTAGTAGTCTGGCATTCAAGGAATCTCTCTTATGACCATCTTCTCCATTTGATCTACATTCTTTTTTTTTTTAGGTTTTTGCAAGGCAATGGGGTTAAGTGGCTTGTCCATGGTCTAAATTCTTGAATCTTGATTTATTTGAATCTATTTAGCCAGAATCTGCTTCCTGCTTGTTTCTTGCTCCCTACTCAGGGAGAGTTTGTTTTTAATATTCTAGGACTTACCTAAAGTAAGTGATCTTTCAGATGTGCCTCTCAATGTGAAGAGAACTTAAAGTGTGGAAGTACATGATGAGAAATAGAAAAGACTGATATGGTCTGATCCTTCGTTCTCATCCCACATGCCATCAGAAATCACATCACCTGCCTGGGCCTTGGTTTCCTCATCTGTAAAATGGAATTGGACTAGCTGATCTCTGAACTTCCTTCCAACTTTAAGTCTATGATATTAAGTCATTTAGTCTTCCTAAACCTCATTTTTTTTTATCTAGGAAATGATGAGCTTAATATTGATTAACTGATAAGATGAAGGGGATAAACTCATGACTTTTCATATCCCTTTCAGATCTAAATCCATGATCCTCAATGTAATGATTAGATATGAGTCCAGAGGACTGAAGATGAATCATGGAATCCACCTGCCAGAAAAGTAATAGATGAAATATGCTGAATGAGACATACATGTATGGATGTGGCCAAAGTGGGAATTTGTTTTGCTTGACTATGCATATTTATAAAGAAGATTTCATTTGTTGTTTTATAATCATTCATTTGCGGGAGAAATGGGAAGGAAAGATAAATGCTTGCTATGATAAAAAACAAAAGAAATCAATAATCCTGTCACTTTACTTCCTTGGGTCTTAATTTTCTCATCTATAAGGTAAGAGAGTTGGATAAAAGAGACCCTCTGCATACATCCATCTTTAAAACTTTGAGATGATATTGCCCAGTGGAAACACTCAAGCTCTCCATATGCAACTAGACTGGTTAGAACAAGTTCAGCAACAGAAAAAGAGGAAATTCAATTTATGTGCACTGAAAAAGAATGATTTCTCAATGAAGCCTCTGCCAGCTCTGAGATGCTGTGATTCTTAGGGTTTCCACTAATACTTCAGTGCATCATGAAAATGTCCATGGCTGTGTTAGCAGAGGTCAAATTCTGGCTGACCAAGTTGCAAGGACTTTGGGGACAAACCGAGAGGACCAGCTGAACAAAATTTGAAAAAGACTATGATTAAGTTGGCTGCAGGATGATGATTTTTTTTGAGGGTGTGGGTACTCTTTTTATTTTATTTTTCATTAAAAGATTTTTGACACTTAAAAATTTTTTTTATTTCTTTCTTTAACTATTTTCTAATTACATGCAAAATATTTTAATATTCAATTTTTAAAATTTTGATTTCCATATTCTCTTCCTCAATCTAGCCCCCTACTGTTCGAGGAGGCAAAACAATATGATATTTATTATATATGTGAAGTTATGAAAAACATAGTTCTACATTAATTATGTTGCAAAAGAAAACCCACACATAAAAACAAGAAAAAAAGGAAAAAAATGCATTCTTCAGTTTGTACTCTTTTTGGAAGTGGACAGTCTTTTTCATCATGGGTCCTTTAGAATTGTCTGGGATTATTGCCTTCAGCAGAGTGGCTAAGTCTTTCACAGTTGGTCATCCTTATAATCTTGCTGTCATTGTTTAGAATGCCCCCGTTCTACCCACTTCACTTTGCATCAATCTTCCCAGGTTTTTTTCCTGAAACCATCCTGCTCATTATTTCTTATAGTACAATTGTATTTTATTACAATCATATGCCCTAAAGTTCAACCATTCCCCAAATGAAGTGGGGGGGAGGGGCAGAGGGGGAGGAGGACAGGAATTGAATGCACGTATTGAAGGCCACCTGCTAAATCAGAAATAGGTTGTGAACTGGGAATGTCCCATATTCATAAAATCATGTATCCTTCAAACATTGAGTCTTTTCCTGGGTGGTGAAGAAGGTCTACATTTCACCATTAGTCTTTTCATGTACTGCTTAATTTGTGACCTTCCTCTTTTGTGGTACTGCGATCTGTGCCTCACATTAGTGAGATTGCTTCTATGCACACAATTTGATTCAATTCAATCCTATGAGCACTTATTAAGCCTTACCAAAATGTTCTATTGGCATCCTTGGATATCAGGACAAATTGAGAAAAGACCGTGGGTGGGAAATCATGTGGTGAACTTACCAGAGGGCTTGCAGGCGGTACAAGTTATGGATTGATTTTCATCTGCATTCCTTGGGGGAATATCTAAATTGATGAGATCTCAAATATATTGGAAAATTTCAGTATTCAGTAGGTACTGTTCTAGGTTGGGGGACACAGAAGGACAAATAGACAAACAAATTTCAAGCCAAAATAGTCTGTTTTCTAAAAGTGCTGTCATTTTCCTCAAATTTTAATGCTTGAACAAAACATTAGAAGTAGAGGTTGTGTGATCAGTAAGATGACAGGGTAGTTGGTTTTAGTGTAATTTCTCTACCCAACAGTAACAGAATGAGAATAATTGTACCAACATCCCTAATAAGAAGATGGTTATAGGTGCATTCAAAACAAAACTTTTTAAAAGTGTTTTTAGAAAATGAAGGCACCAATAATTCTATTTGTTATGGAATGACTAGAGCAAAACCATCTCACCCATTATATATTAACCCATTTGGATCACCATATGCCTCTTTTAATGCAACCTACGACTGCCATACTCCTTAACCATCCCAAATCTTCCATGGGACAGATACAATGTGTAAGGGATAAGTAGCTCATATTTCAAATTTAGGGTCTGGTGACCTTCAACTAATCCCATCATGGCAGTGGGGTGATGGCATAAAAGAAATAAAATTTGCAGAGGTGGGGAATTAGCTAGAGAGGATGGAGTTTCTTTGCCTGAAACAAAGTGGCTTAGAAACTTCACTGTAAGGGGTTTTGGACTCAAGATGCAGAATAAGCATATCAGATACAGGTGATGAGGGCATTTGTTTGCTGGACAATAATTATTTGTTACAAGGGCTTTGTTTTTTCTTTTCTTTCCAAGGTAGATGAGTGTGATTTGGAAGTGGCATATGAATAGGGATTCAAAAAAAAAAAAGAAAGAAAGGCAGAAATAACAGAAAAAGGAAGGAAAAAAAAAAGAAGACTACTGAGGCATCTTTTTTTTAAATGAAGAGAATAGAACTAAAGAAGGCTTAAAAAAGGTCACATACTAGAAGTTTAGCTTTGAAAGCTACAGGTTAAACTTATATTCTTCTTTTTTTTTTAAGTTTTTGCAAGGCAAATGGGGTTAAGTGGCTTGCCCAAGGCCACACAGCTAGGTAATTATTAAGTGTTTGAGACCAGATTTGAACCCAGGTACTCCTGACTCCAGGGCTGGTGCTTTATCCACTACGCCACCTAGCTGCTCCTAAACTTATATTCTTTAATAGAAAAGCAATCTGTACACAATAGAGATCTGAAGTTTCATACAATCCTCTTTTTCTAAAGTTCTATTATCAAATTAAATCTCAAATCAATAGGTACTTACTATTGCTTATTAAATGCCTGGTATTATACAAAATACTGGGGATACAAAGTTAGGTAAAAAGCCCTTACCCTGAAGGAGTTCACAGTCTAATGTGGGAAGAACAAAATGCAAATTCCACCTCCCCAAAACTTCCCCCCAAACTATGTAAAAATGATCTATAGCCTGGGTAAATTGGAAAAAATCAACAGAGGAAAGGCAGCAGCATTACAGGGGGTGGGGAAAGGTTCCTTTTAGAAAGTACATTTAAGCTGGTATTTGAAGGAAGCCAGGGAAGCCAGGAGATAGATAAAGGTGATGCGGGAGAACTTTCTGAATGTGAGGTCAGTAAGAAGACCTAGTGTCCTGGAATTATGGAGAATTAGTATGGAAGAGAAAAAAAAAGTATAAAGGAAGTTAGAAGGTAGAAGGGCTCAGGTAGAAGGAAAGGGTGTTTCATATTTGCTTCTGAAAGGTATATAAGGTATATTGATTAGAGGGTAACAGGAAGATCAGTTTGAAATCTGAATGGAGGATGGACTGGAGTGGGGAGAGGCTTGAAGCAGAGAAACTAGAAGGCTGTCTCAATAATTCAGACATGAGGTGATAAAGGCTTGCCCTGTTTAATATTGCTTAAGTTAGGAATAAAAATCAAGAATACCAAAATGAAGACATCTTCTGTCAGTTCTTTCCTGACTTTATACAGAACAGAGACCCAGCCTGAAACCAATTTAAGACTGAAGTGGTTAAACACTGGACTTCTATGTAGGAGGAAACTAATGACTATCATGGCAACGGAAGAGAGAGCGACAAATAGTGGAGGGGAAAGTCTGAGATAAACTATGGAGAATGTTACCAGAAAAAGGCTGAAATCCAAAACATACTTAGAGAGAAAAATTTGTTTTAAACTTATCTCCCATGCAAATAAATCTACATAAAAACAGAAGGAAAAATGAGTAAAAATTCTAAAAAGGGCCATAGATAATGAACAGGTGTCATAAAACTCTTCTCCACTCTACCATACAATGGTCACCATTTTAGGAGTAAAAACTCTCCTGTGCTTCTTTTCTCTCTTCTTCCACCATCACCTGGAGGGAGATAAGTGCCCAATGTTGTAGTGAGTCCTAGACAGAGCTGAAATGGCTGAAGATGAGTGCCTCATACATGGATTCCCCTTAATAATTATTGATTTTCTCTTGATCGTTAAGGAGAACTAGAGATTGGACATCTACCTTCCCAACATGCACATACTTCTACTCATATTTCTCACCTCTTACTTATAGATTGATAATCAAATCAAAAATATCTTTGCTTCTATCTATTGCTCTATGATTACTCTCAGAATTTCTGTGAGTTGAAATTGCCAGCTGCCCAAGTTGAAGCTACACTGCCTGACCACCATCCCCTGTTTTCTCAGACTTCTTAGTTCTCTGTCTCTGGGGGTCTCTCTCTTCTGTTTTTTTTTACTTTTCTCTTGTAGGTATGGTGTCCTGGACCTGTTCTATTATGTATTAGCTACCCTTCACATTATCTCAAAAACTACTTTGTATATATTTTATTTTCATTTAATTATAGGTTATTTTCTTAAAAAATAAACATACATATGGTAATACTACAACCACAACTACTACTACTTCTATAACTACTACTAATATCATATCAAACATCATGATTTACAAATATCTCATTTGAATATCAGCAATCTTAGAAGGGAAATGCCATGATTACTTTTGCTATTTTACAGATGGGGAAACAGGAAAAATGAGGTCAAGTGACTTCCTAAGGTTTCACAACTAGTAAACCCATGAAGCAGAATTAAAACTCAGTTCTTCTGGACTCCAAGTTCTACACTAAATCCACTATAGCATCTAGCTTCCAAGGGCCTGAGGAATTATATTTGGGCTTTGTGTTTTTGTGGTCTAATATGATCCTTGAATATAGCAGCTGTTTTTTTCCCATTGAAATGAAAATCTGAAAAGAAAGGAAATCAAAACCCCTCAATGACAAAAGGAAACAAGAATACACATGAATTATTCGGGTTCCTCAGAAATCACAAAAGAATAGCAAGAAAACTCAGAATGGTTTGAAAGAGAAATACAATTTTTTTAAAGAAGCTAATCAGATGAACATTAGATTGGAAATCATAGTTTTCCAAGAAGGAATAAATAAGATAAACAAAAGTGTGGAGAATGTATAACATACACACAGGATGCTTATTGAGAGTCTTCTGTACCTTCCAGTTTGACAGTGTGAAGGGACTTCTTCAGGACCCACTAACCTTGATGAAGAATTGGCTATTTAACTGACTTTCCAGATCTGACAAAAGCATGGGACCATGGTAAAGTGTTTGATTTTTCTTGGTCCTAAGTCAGAATTTGTCATAGGATATTTAAATTCTTGGGGAAAGCTAAGTGGTTTATTGAATAGCTGGGGGCAGAGAGATCTGAACTGAAATCCTGCTTCAGATGCTTATTAGCTATATGGTCCTGGGAAAGTCACTTAACCGGTAGCCTCAGTTTCCTCATCTATGTAAAGAACAGGATAAAGAAATCAGAAATCACTCCAGTATCTTTGCCAGGTTAATCCCAGATGGAGTCATAGAGAGAAGGACATGAGTAAAATGACTCAGAAATAGCAACAAACAATAACCCATACTCTCATAGACCATTATTTGGAAGAACTGGCTTTAACTATCTCTGATGGAACTCATGATCCTCTGAAAAACTGGATTCACAAGATTTAGAGATAGAAGGATCTTCAAGAAGAATCTTCCTGCTTTAAACTTTTTTACAGATAAAGAAACAGGATCCAAAGGAAATGATTGATTTGCTCACAATCCTATAGTAGCAGGAACAAGATTAGAATCTAGGTCTCAGAGATCTTTGATGGAGAAAAATCTCAAACAAAAAATGCCAAAGTAAACTGTGGTTAAATCTCAGGACTTCAATGTCAAGTAATTTATTTTACAAGCAGTCAGAAGAAAGGCCTTTAGTTATGAAGGAAATTCTATTTGAATAAGTTGACTTGCTCTTGACCCTGGAGAGTAGAATGAGGATCATAAGATAGTGGAAGTTATATGGAGGACAGATATTTACATAACATAAAGAAGCATTTTTATAAGGGTTGGAGCTCTTCTAAAGTAGAATGTGTCACTATGGAGTCTGATGTGTTCCTCATTCCTCTATGATTTCTTAATTTATTTCCTTCCATGTTGTATTTTTTTTCCCCAAAAGAATGAGAACTCCTTGAGGGCAGGGTTTGATATGTCATTTTTATGTACAACATCTAAGATAGAGTTTGGTATACATAAGTTCTTAATAAATGCTGGTGGCCAACATGGTTTTAGGGGCTAAAAAATTGGAGATTGTGAGATTTTGTGGAATTAGTCCTTTTAGAGAGTTTGGGTTAGAATCTCATTTTTATTACTTGCTTCTGTGATCTTGGGGAAGTAATTTTCCTTCTATATGTTTTGCTTCTTTTGATGTAATTTTGATGTTATTTTACTGTGCTTCTGTTAACAGCATTTATTTCTATCCCTCTCTCTCTCTCTTCCTCACATTTCCTATGCTTTATTGAAAATAAAAGGAAAAGAAAAATCCTTTTTTAGATCTTAATTTTTTTTCTTCTATAAAATGAAACCATTGGACTGAAACACAATCTTACAGAAGGGGAAACTGAGGACCAAGGGATAAATGGCTTGCTCAAAGTCACAAAGAGAATAAACAGCGATTTCTCTGACCCCCTACTCAATGGTCTTGTCAACGTAACCACAGTGACTCTGGTCATTGTAATCTCTAGGCACCTATATATAACCTTGTCTTTTCTCTTTTCCGAGCTTCCATTTCATTACTGTAAAATGAGGTCGAGTTGAGGGAATGCTGATCCCTTGCAACTCTAAATTCTAATCACAAAGATTATCCTAAACTCTTTCTCCTCTTGGAGATTCAGTTTCTCATATGATGAACTAAGGACCTTTCATTTCTGTTTTAGTCTCACAGATGCTATGAGAGAATTTTAATTTTATTTGAGGCAGCTAAATGATACAATGGATAGAGCCCTGAGTCTGGAGTCAGAAAGACTAGTTGTAGTTTTTCAGTTGAATTCGACTCTTCAAGACCTTAGGGACCATAGTGCTCCACCATCTTCCAAAGCCCACCCAAGGTCATGTCCATTGCTTCCATGACACTATCTATCAATCTCATTCTCTGCCATCCACTTGTCCTTTTGCCTTCGATCTTTCCCAACATCAACGTCTTTTTCAAAGAGACCTTTGTTCTCGTTATGTAGAAAAAGTATTTAAGTTTCAGCTTCAATAACTGACCTTTCAGTGATTAATTTGAATTAATTCCTTTCAGAATAGGTTGATTTGATCTCCTTGGTGTCCAAAGGACTCTTTCAAAGGTCTCCAGCACTACAGTTTGAAAGTGATGATTCTGTAATGCTCAGCTTTCCTTATAGTCCAACTCTCTTTTCTTGTTTCTTTTTTTTAATTTAAAAATTTTTCTTTAAGGCAATGGGGTTAAATGACTTGCCCAAGGTTACACAACTAGGTAATTATTAAGTATCTGAGGCTGGATTTGAACTCAGGTCCTCCTGACTCCAGGGCCAGTGCTCTATTCACTGTGCCACCTAACTGCCCCAATAGTCCAACTCTCACAGACCTATATTATTATTGGAAAAATATAGCTTAGCTATATGAACCTTTGTTGGCAAGGTGATGCCTCTGCTCTTTAGTATGCTCTCCAGATTGCCATAGCTTTCCTTTTAAGGAGCAAACGTCTTTTAATTTCATGGCTGCAGTTGTTGTCTGTAGTGATCTTTGAGCCCAGGAATATGAGATCTGACATTGCCTCCATTCCTTCTCCCTCTATTTGCCAGGAAATGATGGGACCAGGTGCCATGATCTTAGTCTTTTTCATGTTAAGCTTCAGGTTGGTTTTTATACTTTCCTCTTTCACCCTCATCAAGAGCCTTCTTAATGCCTCTTCACAACAACAACCACAACAACAAAAATGAGGTGGTTCAACTTGGTGACCTCTCATTTTCTTTCTAGTCTCTCAAATTCTATGAGAGGATTTTAATTATGTTTGAGGCAGTTAAACTATACATAGAGAGAGCTGAGATTGGAGTCAGGAAAACCGGCCCTGGTTTTAAATCTGGTCCTAGACACTAATTAACTGTATGATCGAGGCAAGTCATTTAACCTCTTCCTGCCTCAGTTTCCTCATTCTTAAAATGGTGACAATAATAACACATCTCCCAAGGTTATTAGTGAGGATAAAACATATTTACCAAATGTTTTTCAAAAAAAATACTTAAAAGTATTCTTATTACTAATACTAAAGGACTCACATCAAGTGAGCTTATCAGCTTAGTTCAGATGTGGTTTAGAGAATGATGATATTCTTATGAAAAAAAGTTTTATGACAATATTTTTGAGGAGGTCAGAGGGCTTGTGATGTCATTGATATAGGTAAGGAAAGTCTTACTTCCAAAGCAGGTCTTCAAGAGCTGCCTGCCATCAGCCATGGGTTAAAGTCCTTGACCAGGTCACACAGCCAATATGAGATGGAGGTGGGACTTGAACCCAGGTCATCCTGACTGTAAAGTTCAGCTATCCATTATATCCTGCTACTTCTTTCTCAATGTGGTCTTTATCCCCAGAGTTTTTGTACAGTTCCTTCTACATCCAAACTCAATCCCAGTATAGTGAAAACAAAAGCCAACATTGGTCCTTATGGAAGCACTCAGAGAAAGTGGTGAATGATGGGCAGCATCAGATAAACATGTGCAACACTATCAGTAAATTGTTTGTACAGATGATGACAGTGATGATAAATAGTTGGCATTTGCTTATCTTTTTATAGCTGCAAAACAGCCACAATCATTTGATTCTCCCTATGACACTGGGAGTTGTAGTATAACTATTATCTCCATTCTACAGATGAGAAAACTGAGGCTTAAAAAAGTTGAAATTATTTGACCATGGGTACAAGTCCAGTAAATAGGTAGCAGAGTTGCGTTTTCCCCAAGGACAAGACTCAGGCTGTTCTACAATGCTTCATGAAACCAGTCTGTGTTCACCACTGGTTAGACTGGCTCAACTGAGATGTGGGGAGTCGTCTGGCCAACCAGGCTAAGCAATTAGGGGAAGCAGGACTGAATTTGAAGGCTGTGGTTCTGGTCTGAACTCTCTGTGTGTCACTTAACTACCTGGGAAATCTTGACCTCTTTGGGTTTCATTTCCCTCATCTGTAACATGCGGATGTTGGATTGGATGAACTTTAAGGAGAACTATTATGTCATAGATAAAAGGGTAGGAGAAGTGGGTGGGTGGGAACCATGGAAAACAATGATAGAATTAGAAGGGACATCAGTGGTCCTTTAAATCAATTTATTACTTGGCAGGTGAAGAAATTAGGTACAGGGGGTGGCTAGGTGGCACAGTAGATACAGCACCGGCCCCAGGAGTACCTGAGTTCAAATCCGGCCTCAGACACTTAATAATTACCTAGCTGTGTGACCTTGGGCAAGCCACTTAACCACAATTGTCTTACCAAAAAAAAAAAACTAAAAAAAGAGAGAAATTAGGTACAGAAGAAAGGGGATCAAAGCGGGTCAAGCCATGCTCCCAGCCCAGGCTCCCTCACTCTAAGACCAGGGGTTTTCCATTTTTATTGGCTTCTGTCAAGACTTGACTCCAATTACCTTTTCTTCAGATGGCCATTCTCAATTCCTCCAAATGATAAGACCCCCCCATCCACCTCTAGATGACCTCTCTTGGATTAGCTTGTATGTACATTATAATTTATATATTATTTCCACCATTAGACTGTGAACTCCTTCTTCATTTCCCAGAGATTAGTATGGTCTAACTAATACACACCAAGTGTCTAATAAATACTTGACTGCATTAGGTATAAATATTTTCAAACCATAGCTTTGAGTTATAATCCAGGAAATTATATATGTTCATATATACAGGTGCATGTGTCTATAAGTAAGAACATACATGTCTCTGTATAATATAGATTATGCAAAATATATTTATATAGAATGCATCTATGTATATATATAGAATGTAAATGTGTCTATTTGTATTTAGGACACATGTAGAAAGTTTATTATATGCACAAAAACACATATAGTTGTGTGTATGCACATGCATATTTATATACATCTTCACATATGAAGAACTGAGATAAAATTTGGCTTCAGATAATTAATAGTTGTGTGACCATAAGCAAGTTACTTAACCCTGTTCACCTCAGTTTACTCATCTATAAATTAAATTTGAGAAGGAAATGGCCAACCAATTCAGGAACTTGCCAAGAAAATTCCAAACGGGGATCGTAAAGAGTCAGACATGACTGAAATGTCTGAACAACAACACAACAAATATCTATTATTTTGGTCAATTTGGGATCCATCTAGGAAAGCAATTGTCTCTGTCTTTTGGTCTAAGTCTCTAATAAGAACAGTTAGACTGAGTAATTCAATCAGTCCATTCCCCTGGCAGAACTGTTGATTTCCAACAATAACTAAATGAAACAAATCATTTCTTTGTCTCCACTTCATTTAAGGACTGTTATATGAAACCAAATGCCAACCTTTGGATAGCAAGCTGAAAATTAAGCATTTGGTCAAGCTATGACTGAGGCTTCCCATTAGCAGCTCCTTTCCTTTAGCCAGGTGATGGTTATAGATGATGGTTACAGGTGATAGTGAACACAGACTGGTTTCATGAGGCATTGTAGAACAGTCCAAGCCTTGCCCTTGGGAAAACTCAGCTCTGCTGCCTGCTTACTGGGTTGTGGCCATGGTCAAGGGGATGATAGCTACTTGAGGAAGTAAGACTTCGAATGTTGGAATTAGCCTCTACCTTAGCAATCATATAAAAGTTTTAAGGCTGTCAGAGGAGGGACCTCATCTATTGTAGAAAGTCAATGATGTAACTGGAATTAGGGAGACCTGGGTTAAAATGCTATCATTGACTCTATAACCTGGGCTACTATGAGAGACTCATTTAAACTTACTAAGCTTTATTTTGTCATTAGTTAGGTGGAAATGATCATTTCTGCAGTAGTTAAACATGGAATTGTAATTCTCAGTTGTTAGGAGGTAAGGCACTTTGTAATATTTAAAATCTGATATAAATGTCAGCAATTATTATCACAGGATCTTAGAGAGAATTGAGAGTTCCCTGATACATAATAAGTGACAAATCAATTCTTGTCTGAATGTTTCAGTGAAAGTAGTTAATCATTAGGAGTTGGTGGAACTCATACAGGGAGTGTGAGGAACTACTAAGGGGTTAAGATGCAGAGGTCCTCAGAATCAGAAAAGGGTGGCTAGGTTGCCTAATGGATAGTGCCTAGAAGCAGGAAGACCTGAATTTAAATCTAACTTTAGACCCTTTATAGCTGTATGACCCTAAGCAATCACTCCACCTTGTTTGCCTCGGTTTCCTCATCTGTAAAATTAGCTGGAGAAGGAAATGGCTATCTTCTCCAGTATCTTTTCCAAGAATGTCAGATGGGGACACAAAGTGTTGTACACAAGATACTAGGGAAACAGTCTGAGTGCAGAGAGGGCAATAATAACCCCACATTTCTTCTGACATTTTGACTCTCCAAATTTGGGCAGGATCCCCAGGTTCTGCATCATTTGATCATTATTCCTGCTTAGATTAAATCACTGGATATTGATGTTGACTGTTACTGTGATAATGGTGTGACCCAGTCTTTGGGTGATGTCTATCCTCCCTCCTTTCTGAGTCCTTCCTGTCTTATCCTTAGAATGATTAATCAATAATCAATTAAGGAATATTAATAATCCTTAAGAAGGTTTATTGCCCTTGACATCCCACTTTCTTCTCACTATTTTCCAAATTCTTGTAGCTTGCAAAACTTGATTATATTATTTTATCTCCAAAGGCATGTAATTTATTACTAGGATGTAAAGTTGTAAGCCTTGGTTCTGAAACTCAAGCAGAGGGCTCTAGATCCATGGCTCCGGATGGAGGTACCATGTGACCCTGACCCCCTCTTCCCAAACCTGCCATACTTCAAGGCCTTGGGACTGGCAGATCCCTAGCTCAGATAGAAACTGGAACCCAAGCCCAAGACATTCCCTTAGGCTTTACTTTTTTCCCAGCAAAGCAGCGGTCTATGAGACATCCTTGCCTAGGTCAAATTAGAATGTAAGCCCTTTGAGGACAGGGACTTTATGTGTGCTCATTGCCAAGCATGAAGCTGGCATGTAGGAAAGTCATTGATAAATGCTTGTTGATTGATTTTGAACTTTTATTCCTGGGCATTCTCAATGGACCAGAACCCAACAGGGTAGGCTACATACTGGGTCAATAGTTAATCCCATCCCTCTCTTGTGGATAATGTGGAAGGGTTATACCAAGAGCCAAGGGAAAGATCATTCTCCTTCTTCCAGGAAGATGATCTGCTTAAGCAGCAAATTCACCAGATTCTATAAAGAAAAGGGACTATATAAAGGAGTGTGTATGCCAGTTTCTACTAAAGCCTTAGTCAGAGATTGGTGTGGAATAGTGCTATGCTGGTGGACCATTTGGGAACAGACCTGGCAGAATCCTTTTGGGTTGATTCAGCCTGAGAGGACATGAATGCCAACACTTTATTCAACAATATTTATAATGCATGTGCAAATGGATGAAAATGAATAAATAAATTAAAAAAAACAATTTATGCGTGTGCAATCTTGGAGACAGTCAAACTTGGGCCAGGCGCCTTTATTTTTCTACGCCATTGCTGGCACCTGGGAAGATGACTTGGAGAGAGAGCAGGTCAGGTGATATTATGCTCAATTCAATCTCATCAGTCAATCATAGAGTTCCATATAAATGGGGAGCCACCCATGGACTGACCTGTTTGTAGCCACAGCAAAAGGATTATCAGAACCTTCCATCCTTAGACCAACCTTGTTCCTTTGATCTCATGGCCATTCTTCACTCATAAGACTGTGCTGCCAGGACCCTGAGTATTGTGGAATTCAGTTTTGATCGATTTGGGGGCTTGAGCTGACCTTAAAGTCTGGGTGTTGGTGAACAGAGGCAGAGCAGGAAGCAGGGGAGGGAGGGAGAAAGAGAGAGAGAGAGAGAGAGAGAGAGAGAGAGAGAGAGAGAGAGAGAGAGAGAGAGAGAGAGAGAGAGAGAGAGAGACACAGACAGACAGACAGAGAGACAGAGAGGGAGACAGAAAGACAGACAGACAGACAGAGACAGAGATGGAGACAGAGACAGATACAGAGATAGAGACACAGATAGAGAGACAGACATACACAGAGAGACAGAGAGAGACAGAGAGACAGACAGACAGAGAGACAGACAGAGAGACAGAGAGAGAGAGGGAGACAGAAAGACAGACAGAGACAGAGATGGAGACAGAGATGGAGACAGAGATAGAGACACAGATAGAGAGACAGGCATGCACAGAGAGACAGAGAGAGAGAGAGACAGAGAGAGACAGAGACAGAGAGAGACAGAGAGACAGAGAGAAACAGAGAGACAGAGAGAGAGAGAGAGAGAGAGAGAGAGAGAGAGAGAGAGAGAGAGACAAAGAGACAGAGAGACAGAGACATATGCACACACAGATAGAGAAACAAAGACAGAAACGAGACTTAGAGAAGAGGGGGGAGAAGAAGAAAGGAGGAAAAGGGAGAGGGAGAAAGTATGCCAGAGATACTAACCTACGTTGCTCTCTTGTTTTTTTCATACTCGGTTGGTGAGGTAGATAATTCCCCATTTTACTGATGAAGTCACTGAAGCCTCGGGAGGTTCAGTGAGTTGCATAGAGTCATAACCCCATAAAAATCAGAGGCAGGATACAAGTTTCATGCTTCAGCAAAGATGTCCTGGGGCCAGTTTGAACTGACTCCCTCAGAGTCAACTTTGCAATCTTTCAGTGTGGAGCATTTATATTTCAGAAATAGGCAAAGTCTACAAAGCAGGATTGATTTATTGTTTTATCAATTGTCTAGACTTTAAAAAGCATGGAGAAAATGTTAATGATGCAAATTAAATTTAAAAGTTTTCTGTGCACTTCTTTTCTTCTGGAGAGCCAGTTGTTAAATATTTCCCAGCAGACTCTTGTGCTAACCACCAGACCATGCTGCCTCTAAGAACCCTCTCACATGCATTACCTCCAAAAATACAGTTCTTCTCTTCCCTTTTTAGGTGAAACTCAAAACCATCTTCTGGGCAAAGTCTTTCCTAATCTCCTCCCAAACTACTCTGGACTTAATTATTTTCTATGAGTATGTGTATATACCTACATGGGTGTATGTATATATATATATATATATATATATATATATATATATATATACACACACAGACATATACACACATATACACACACAAAGTAATGATATATTGTTAGGGATATGAATATGCACTGATATATTATATAACTATGTGTTGATAACTATATTTTATGCTGCATGTATATTTATATTACTTGTCTCCTCAATTAAAATCATTGTGAGTAGGGATAGTTTCACTCATTGTATTTGCATCTGGAGTTCCTAGATCTTGCTGGCCCATCCTAAGATGCTTAGTAGACAAGTGTCGATTACTTGCTAAGCTCTCTGATTCAGATCAGTGGCAATAAACCCCTAATGGTCATTACTCTGCTCTCCTATCCTACTCAGACTCTTCCAGGATTGTTTGGGGATAGGTTATTGACTCAAGACCAATCATACCCTGGTAGGGTCAGATGCATTACTCAGCTTACCTGTTTGCCACCCTCAGCTAGATTCTGTCCCTGCAGCCCCCACCTCATACACCTTCCAGAGTACCATGAACTATTAGAATGTATTTAATGAAGTAAAGCCAAAATTCCATTCTGATATATGCTATTCAGTTGTGGATTTAACATGGTCTAACTGACTTGATCTACTGGACCAAAGATGGCAGTCCTGTAGGAATTATTGAAAAAGAATTGGAATGAGACTTTTCTGCCCTCTCTCTCTCCCCTGTTGGAAGCTGTGTTGTTAAAAAAGAAAAGCAATGAGCTGAGATTCTGCCATGTTTATAGGACTCTGAATACGCTCACCATCTAAGAATAATAGGCAGCTTTCCCCTTGGTACCATATCTAATTGAGCCATTGGCAAAGGTGAGGATATTCTACACATTGAACCTCCCGGGAACATTTAACTTATTCTATATTTAAAAGGTGGAATGAATGGAAGATTGTCTTCCAGGTCCATATATTTCTATACTGGGTTATGGAACTATAATTAGGGTGGGATGACCAGTCCTTTGTCCGAGTACTAAGGTTTAGAGAGCACAAAAATATAGCACATACTCAACTTGCAGCAGCAAAGAAACACCTGAGTTTAGCTCCAATGACTAGTTAAAATAGGAAGCTACAAGATCATGCACAAGTAACAACCATCTGTGAGCCACTATAGTAACTGAATCCTCCTCCTTCTCAACTGAATTAGTTGTAATTACATCTTGTATTATGTTCACATCATGAATTACAAAGTTAAATTTTGGGCTCTGCCAGATTATTGCCATTTGGGTTGTTCAAAACCCCTGAAGTTTTTCAGAGGCTTATGAATTTAGTGTTTCAAGACCTGCTGGATGAGGGGGTGGTGATTTATTTCAATGATAGCCTTGCTATTCCAGGAATCCTGCCCAGAACACCAAATTGGTCCAAGCAATCCTCCGGTGCCTACGCCAGCACCAGCTATTCACCAAATTGAAGAAGCATGAAGATAGACAGAGAAGATGGAATTCCAGAGTTTGGGGGAAGAACACATAATATTTTAATGGGGCATCCACTTGGACCCATGCAGATGGAGACCCATGATGCCAGGCCCTCTATCTCCATTAAATATCTAGAGACATTGTGTAGGGGTCCCATGGATCTCAGAATGAAAGGAAAATAGATTTAGATCTGGAAGGGACCTTGGAGGTCAATTAACTTCACTCCCTTGTTGATGAAACTGAGGCCCAGAGGGTTATAGAGCTAATAAATAACTGAGGTGAGATTCAAGCCTAGGTCTTCTTGACTCCATGTTCAATCTTCTCTGTTATCCTATGTTGCCTCTCAGAGCTCTGCAGGGTTCTTCTGATGCATCCTTAACACTTCTCTGCCCTTCACCTGTTGCTGAAGTGCCTAAAGAAAGGTAAAATTTCAGAGATGGAAGGGAACTTAGAGGTATGCTTGTTCAGTTCATTCCTGATTAAGAATGTCCCCTGCAACAGATTCCATGAGGGGTCTTTGCTTGAGGTCCTCTAAGGTGGGAATTCAAGGTCACTCTTTGACAGAAAACTGTCAACTGGCATTTCAATCAATATCAGATCCACTGGACCTTCATTTTCAGTCAGTTCAACTGTATCATCACCCATCATACTGGATGTTGTAATCTGCAGGCAGTTGCATGGTTGGGAAAACGTACGTTTGTCCATCTGACAGATCGGTCACCCCAAGATGCCCTTATATCTATCCTAACCTTTGCAGCTACTAACCTCCCATTAGAGATATTGAAATGAGTTTAACGGCAGGAGTATCAGCACTCCTTGTACTAAAGCCCAGTTGTCTGCTTTCCAAGAAGTCATGAAACCAAAGGATTGCTTAGATAAATTTGGTGCTCTAGCAGGATCCCTCGAGTACTGAGGTTAACTTGGAAATAAATCACCACCCCTCTCATTCAGCCAGTCTTTAAACACTAAATTCATAAGCCTCTGAAAACCTACAGGAGCATCAAACAACCCAAATGGCAATAATCTGACAGAGTCCAAAAATCAGCTTTGTAATTCATGATGGAAACATAATACAAGATGTAATTACAACTAATTCAGTTGAACAGGAGGGGGAAATCGGTTTCTATATAGTGACTCACAGATGGATTTTACTTGTGCATGATCATATAGTTTCCTATTTTAACTAGTCATTGGTGTTAAATTTAGTTATTTCCTCATTTTTGTAGGAAGATATATTTTAGGGCATTTTTGTGCCCTCTATATGCTAATACTTTGGTTCAAGGTTCTGGTTATCGTCTCTCATTATAAATCAAGTATATAAAAACTTGACTCTAGAAGATTATTTTCTATTTAATCCACCCACCATCCCTTTCTTTTTGACTTGCCCAAGGTCACCTAGCTAGGAAATTATTAGGTCCCACCTACATGTACTTTTTTTTTTTTTTAGTTTTTTTGCAAGGCAAATGGGGTTAAGTGGCTTGCCCAAGGCCACACAGCTAGGTAATTATTAAGTGTCTGAGGCCAGATTTGAACTCAGGTACTCCTGACTCCAGGGCTGGTGCTCTATCCACTGAACCACCTAGATGCCCCCATCGCTTTTTGACCCTATACATCCCTCCAGGTAGGACTTAGCATAGAATTTCAAAGTTGGAAAAGCCATCAGTTGACCTTTCTTCTTTATTTTCCATCATCATCATCATCATCATCATCATCATCATCATTTTCTTCTTCTTCTCCTTCTCCTTCTTCTTCTTCTTCCTCCTCCTCTTCCTTCCTTCCTTCTTTCCTTTCTCCTCCTCCTCCTCCTTCTTCCTCTTCTTCAGTTGAACACCTATTATGGATATATAAAAAAAAAATGAAATAGTCCTGTACTCAGAGAGCTTTACATGGTACTGGGATAGAATTCACATACATAAATAAACATTTATTAAGATATATTCCCTCTGAGTTCATCTTCAATTTGTACTATATATATATATATATATGTATACACACACACACACACACACACACACACATATATATAGTTGTATAAAGTTGTTTGCAAGTTGTCTCCTCCATTATTAGACTGTGAGTTTCTTGAGGGCAGGGATTATTTTTTTAGCCTTTCTTTATATCTTCAATGTTTTATACAGTGACTAATAAACAAAGAGTATTGAATAAATGCTTATTGATTAGCATAAATATAAATATTGTATATATAAGAATATATTAATACGAAACCATAACTTTATATGTATATCCATATACAAAATATGAGTATGGATACATAAACATGCACATACACACATGTATATTTACGTACATTTACACATGGGGATGGAACTGAGAAGTAGGAACATTGGGTCTGTGTGTATGCACATGAATGCATATATATAAATTCATATTCACACACATGTATATATACATGCATTTATTCAAATATACATAACAAAATTTCATCATGGGAATAGAACTTAGAAATAGGAATATCAGAAAATGTTTCCTCTAATAGATAGCCCTGATCTGTACTTTAAAGGAATTCTATGAGATGAAAATGAAGAAACCGGCATTTCAAGCATGAGGAGGAAAGACTGCAAAGTCACAGAGGTAGGAAATTGAATATCGTGCATGGGAGCAATAAGTAGCTGAGTTTGGTTTGAACATAGAATAAGTGAGGGGAAAATGAATACAATCATTCTGTTAAGATGGGTCATGGTCAGAATTTTATAAAAAAAATGTTAACTAGCATGGGACTAAAGATTTTATCTTTCCAACAGTGCCCTTCTTCTGAATAGGCATCTAATCAGAAATAAATTCCTTTTTTTCACTTAGCTACCCAAATAGTTCTGAATCAGTCTAACTGTATTATAACCTAGTCTATGTGATTTTATCTTATTCTCAGAGAGAGCATGAAAGAGCAGCTGATCTCAGATACTGAAGGGAAAGGATCAGAAAGAGTCAATCTCTCTTCTCACTCCATGGGGTAGAGGGTGAGGAGAGAGGAACACAAAGAGACACAAAGAGAAGAAAAAACACACTAGGAAAATAAAAAAAATAAGTAAAACAAACAAACAAAATGAGCAAAACAGAGAGCTGACACGATGACCACATACCATGGGAGAACCTGAAGTTTTAAGGGGAAAAAAAAGTAATCATGCATAATACCCCAGGAGACATCTTTGAATAAATAGATGGCATAGTGGAAAGATTCCTGGAATTGGAGTCCAGAGGACCTGTGTTCAGATCCCACTAATGGTACTTAACTGCTTTGGTGAGTCACTTAATTTTTCTCACTTTTTGTTTTCTCTCTCCTAAGATGAGGGGTTAAGAATAGATAAGATGATTTCATAAATAAATGCTTTCTCTAAACTTGAAAGGTTTCATTTGGCAGCATGGATCCTGTTCAGATCTAGCCATGATAGTTTTCAGGAGTGCATAAAAAAAGGCATAAAGAATAGATTTTAACCGAGAACAGAGATATAAATAGTAAATAAGAGGAAACCATGAAGAAAAATGACCAATATATAGAATACAAACAGAGAACCTAAAATTTCAAAGAAGCAATGATTAGCAGAAGTACTAGGGTAGAAAACTAAATTATACAATGAGCAAAAGTTGGAAATATAAATATATAAACTATCAGAAAATACACAGACCTGAAGGATAGAGCATGAAGAAGCAACCGGCTTACTGACATTCTGGAAAACTTAGAAAAACAAAAGAATCTGTACTTTATAGCTCAGGAAATAATTTAAAAAATTTCCCTGAACTGGTTAAAAAAAGTGAAATTTGTACCCCCAATTCATTGGATGCTGTCAAGAAAAACCCCAAATTTAACATGTGCAAACACATCATGGCTCATTATTGCTACTTTTGATCCCACTTCCCTCTCCCACTGTTAAGGTAAGTCCCAGAGTTCTACTATATTTCTTCAAGGTTCTGTGTTTATGATTAGGGGTTAGGAATGGTTTTGTTCATGCTATAGAACTTGGTGCCCTACCACTGTTCCTCCCATCATGATATCCATTAATAGCATTTACTCAGTCAGATTCAATTTTTAGGAAGGAGTATTGACTAAAATGGTAAAGCAAGAACAATTGATACCAGATATCCTCCTAAAAGTCTGTGACACCAGTACAAAGAGTGTCTGGGGGGGGAATGTGACTCAGGTTTAGAGGGTACATGTAGCAGAATGGGGGGTAACCAAAGGTTCCTATTGATAAGGCCAAAGTTACTCAATCACTCTGAAGACTTTCTGTGCAGTTTTCAGTCCAGTTTTTACATTGGTTCATCAGACACATCTTAATTGTTCATGAATTTTTCATACATAGTTAGAAAACCTTTGACTGATTTGATAAAATCAAGCCAAGTTCCCACCTGGATAAGGTATATCGTATTTTATCACTTATTTTAGATAGAGCGGGGTAATTTAATTGATACACTTAATAGGCCTCACCTTTTATTATAGTTAAACTTCAATATTATTTATTAAGGTACCAGGGGAGTAAAGAAATCATCTACCAGGGAACAATAATTAGGATCACAGAAGACTTTTTAAGGAGGACAATGATAGATTGTGGAAATTATAATGTAAGATATATAAAATGAAGAGGTGTGGCCAATGCACTGATATTATCTACCTGGTCAAATGCACTTTGGCAAGTTTCTGGAGACCTATCTACTTGAAGAAACTCTTCAAACAACACACAAGCTTTTGACAAAAAGAGAGGGATTTAAAATAACCAAGATAAAACTAGTGTTACAATGTGTGGGAATTCTCAGAGACTTGTAGTGATTAAATCAGTAAAGGGAGCATAAGGATGTTTTAGGGAAATAGGTTTGGGAGGTATATGGGGCAAGAAAGCCAAGATAACAAGGTAACCACAAAGGAAAGCATTTATCTTTGATAAAAAGGAAGTCTACATTAAATACACAATATATTAATATAAGAAAAAGAACTTTAGTTTAGAATTTCTCTATAAAGTTTAGATTAATTATTTAAATAACCAGAATGTTTTTTAAAAAAACCTTCTTTTGGCTTCCTCTATAATGTCTGATGAAAAACAAAATTAATAATAGTTATAACAATGCTAAATCCAAACAGGCCAAACAACTCAATAAAAGCAAGAACCCTAGAAGGAATTAAAATCAGATTCCCATAATATTCTGCCTGCTAGAATTATATTTGATTCAGAAAGATCTCATTAGATTCCCAATGAAAGGACAGTTTAAAATTCACCAAATTACCACCAAGTCACAAAATGTGAATGTGGCACCAACATATGGAGAAAGTTTAATTCAAGCCAGAAGTTATTTAAAGATATTTAAAAATAATATTATGTTGGGCTAAAAGGTTTTAGAGAAAATAAAAGTATGTCAGTCGTAAATAAGAATTTTGCAGCAAGATTCATAACATAGAAATCCTCAGAGTCCTGTGGAGAAATAGACCAAAAAAGTCCAATAGAAGTTTTTAACTTCTCATTATCATTATATGATAAATCCAACAAAAAGATGAATGAGAAAATAAATAACAGAACTGAATAAAGTAATAAGTAAACTAAATCTCATAGATTTGAGGAGGAATTTCAAAGGGATAAGCAAAGATTGTAGCTTTTTTTTTCAGTTTCAGTATTCATGGCACATATACTTGGCAGTTTTGGACCACAAAGAAGACAGAGGAGAAAAAAAAAGAAAAGCAGAGATGCTAGATACTCTATTTATTGCCATAATGTGATAAACTAGAAATAAATAATGATGTTATGAATAAAAGATATAGGCCCCCATGGAAACTAAAGATGGATATAGTGCCTAGGTAAAAGAGGAAATTATATTAAAAAATCACATCAAAGAAAGTGACAATATAGATACTACTCATCAAAGTCTCCAAGATTGACTAAAGTAAATCCTTAGAGGCAAATTCAAATTACTTAATTCCCATATCAATAAGAAATTGTGAATCAAAATTTAAAATTAAACTTAGATCAAAAATTTACACCAAAAGAAAGCAAAAGATAAGTGGTCAAGATGAGGGCAGCAAGGGGGTGGCTAGGTGGCTCAGTGGATAGAGCACCTGCCCTGGAGTCAGGAGGAACTGAGTTCAAATCCAGCCTCAGACACTTAAAATTCACCTAGCTGTGTGGCCTTGGGCAAGCCACCACCCCATTGCTTTGCCAAAAAAAAAAAAAAGATCAGGGCAGAGAACAATTTAATAATTTTTCTAAAAACTTGAGATGATAAATTCAAGGGTAATTTATGTTTAAAAGTCTAGCAAAATTGATAAACAAATAGCAAATTTAATTTAAAAAAGAGGAAAAGTAGAATGATACAGGGAGAAAAAGAGGCAAAAAGAAAAAGAGACAGAGACAGAAAAGAGAAGAGACAGATAGATACTCAGAGACAGAAAGATAGAGACAGATAAAGAGACACAGAGACAGAAACAGAGACAGAGTTCAAATCACTAAATTTGAAAGGAGAATGAGAAATAGAAATCAAGTAAATGATCAAATTGAGTATACACAGCTCTATATTTATACACTGAAAGATCTGAAAGGAAGGGATGATTATCTAGATATATAGTATAAAATGGCATCGCTCAGAAAACAAGAAGCAGATCAATCAACAGTGAACATGAATTTATTAAGAGCCTTGGATGTGCTAGGGATGGTGTTTGACTCTGAGGATACTATGTACAAAGAATGAAATAATCCTTAGTAACAATTTGCTTTCATCACAATGGGAGAGACAACTCTCTAGGTGCTTGTCTGTGTGTGTGTGTGTGTGTGTGTGATGTACATCATAAGGATAAAATTAATAGATAAATATAAGTTAAGAAATCATTATATCTGTAAATATCTGTACATACACAAACACACACAGGTAGTTTGGAGAGGTTGCCACTCCCAAGCAGATTCTTGTGTTTGAGCTGTATTTTCTTATTTTTTTTTCTTTTTTCTTTCTGTATTTTCAAGGATGAAAAATGGAGGAGAATATTCCCAGAAGAAGAACATTGCAGGCATAGGGGATGGCCAGAACAAGTTCATGGTGATGGGGTGGGAGCATTGTGAGTGAGTCACAGGGATTGGTCAGATGGAAGAGTACTGGAGAGGGGATAATATTTAATGAATCTGGAAAGATGGGTTGATATCAGATTGTCTGGGATTTTAAAAACTAAAAAGGAGTTTATATTTTATCCAAGAGGTTAGAGGAAACTATTGGAGTTTCTTGAGTAGAAAAGTCACAGGGTCAGATATGGGCTTTTGGGAATTTAGCATCAGGGTGTGTGGGATGGAATGAAGTTCTAAGGGGGTCTTCAGGATGGGGTAGTGATTAGAAGGTTACTACAATAATCTAAACAAGAAGGTATAAGGGCCTGAACTAAGGTGTATCTGTATGAGTGAAGGGTAGATAATTGAAATGTTAGTCTCAATCAGACAGCTCATTAAAGGGCTGTCTTCAAAAAAGATACCAGCACCAGATGAATTCTCAAATAAATTGTACCAAACTTAAAAAAAAAATTCCTGTCCTTATCTTTCAACATAGAGACAGATGGAAGGCTTCTTCCCCCATCAATTAAATGAATTATTTGCCAGTGATGTCTTAGCTTATACATAATAGGGCCTTTTCTCATTCCTCATCCTTCTTGGTTTCTCTGTCTTTGATATTTCTGCCTGTCCTCTCCTGAACATTCTCGTCTTCCTTGGTCTCTGTGACACTCTTCCCTCTGGGCTACCTTCCTGGCTGCTCTTTCTCAGTCTTCTTTGTCATGGCATCCTATTTTCAACCATTAAGTGTGCCAAGCCTTAAACCTGAAATGGGAATATCTTCTCTTCTTTCTCCACTTTCTCTTTAGGTGATCTTCACAATTTTAGCATCTCTATGAGGTCATTCCTAGATCTGGAAATCTCTCTTCTTAAATTCTGGTCTTGCATTATCAACTACCTATAGATTAAGAGACAGAGTTGTGAGAGAAAGACAGACAGACATGGAGACAGAGAGACAGAGAAGCCAAATCACTAAAATCTGAAGGGAGAATGAGCAATAGAAATCAAGTAAATGATCAAATTGCATATGCATATCTCTATACTAATACATAGGAGAATCTGAAAAAAGGGATAATTACATCTCTGGGCATCTATGTGGTACAGTGGTTAGAGCACTGACCCTGGAGTCAAGAAGACCTGAATTTAAATCCAGCCTCAGACACTTACTGGCTGTGGGACTCTGAGCAAGTCATTTCACCCTGTTTCAGCTTTTTCATCCATAAAATGAGTTGGAGGAGGATATTGCAAATCACTTCAGTATCTTTCCAAGAAAATGCTATCTTAGTGTCATGAAGAGTCAGACTGAAATGACCAATCAACAGCAAAACACTGAACATCTCCACATGGATTACCTATGGAGACCTCAAACTCAATATAAACAAAATGGAATTTATTGTATTTCCTCTAAAAGCTCATAAGGCCACAAACTTCCTTTTTTATTGATAAGATTGCTATGTTTTCCTACTTTTCATATTTATAACCTTGGAATTGTCCTTGTCTCTATATTTCCCTTTAATTCCTTTCTGATCAATTGCTAAATCTTATAATTCTATTCCCACAAAATATCCACTCTCCTATCTCTCTCCTTTTCTCCATTCTACTTTAATTCATATTCCCATGACCTCGCATTTAGTCTTTTGTGCTAGTTTTCTAATCAACTCTCCTGGTGCCGGATTCTGCATCCTTCAGTCTACTATCTACCAAGCTGTCAAATTGATATTTCTAAAACACAGATCTCATCATCTCCTGTCTGTATCCAAAATCTTCAGTGGTTTTCCATTGTCCATAGAAGAAATATGACCATATACACATCTAAGTGTAAAATAGTCATCTAGCATTTAAAGTCCTTCACACCGTGACTCCCTTCTATTGTCTTTTCTTTCATATATTCAATTCAAATTTGTATGAACTTGTTATTTCTTATATACGATCTCCCATCTCTCATAATTTCGCTTTGGCACAAGAGGCTACACACACCATGAATAACTTTTCTCAATTTCTCTTAGAATCCTATCTTGCAATAAAGCACCACTCAAATATTACAAAAGGTCTTCTTATTTCCTCTTTAAAAATTGAATCTTCCTAATTCACCCCAAGCTGAGAACGTTGATCTGTTTCGTGTCTAACCAGTACCAGTTTGCTCCTCTATGGGCAACCTGGTGGCCCCAACTCTCCACCTCCCAGGTGCTCACCATATTAATGCAGAACTTAATTTGAACACCAGATTGGCTTAGTCAACTGCAATTTAGAATATCTGAATTCTAGAGAGTCCCTGTCTTCCTAGAAGCAAGGATTACAGGTAAGGGTCAATACATCATCCATTTAAGGTCTTTCCTAATTCCTCTCTCTCTCACCCTATTCTTATGCACCCTCCCTTTGCAAATGACTCTGTGCTTCCTAACTTGTGTTCACATGAAATGTAATCTCTTTGAGGACAGGGACTATTTCTTTATTACTTTTTTCTATCCCTAGTTCCTAGCACAAAGTCTGAAAGATAGAGCTGCCCTGATAAATTCTTGTTGTGTCATTGCTGAACTGTGAAAAAGAAAACTGTCAAAGGCTAATTAGTGCCATCAGATATCAAAATGCACTAGAGTAATCACTATAAAATTGCCTGGTAACAGAAAAAAAAAAACAGATCAATAGAACAGATTATAGAAGCCTGACAAAGAACCCAATGAATAAGAGATGGGTGTTTGATGAACTCATATTTAAAAATCATTAGGGAATAGAATCCTTCCTCACACACTCTGCTTTAGTAGATGTCTGTTCTTATCAAATTAAATACTTTGTTCTAAGATGCTGGCTGTAACCCTGTCCACTCATGATCACATGTGATTCATCTCTTTCTTTCCCTAAATATGTCATAGAGGGTAGATTCAATGTTCTAGAAGATAGGGTTGCATGGTGTATGTGTGTTTGTGTGTGTGTGTGTGTGTATGTGTGAGTGTATGAGATTCCTTATATTCTCTTGACTTTTCCTGTATATCAGTGGAGCATAGGGATTTTACATTGGTTAGTTGTCTACTGCTGAGACCATCTTAGTGGTTCAAAGCTTAGCGTTCTAAACCTGAATTCAGCAAGAACTAGATCAAATACTGCCTTAGACTCTTAGCCACATGAAAAATCATTAGCAGCTTTTAAGTGTTCATTTTAAAAAAAAATCCTATTTATTTAAGGCAATGGGGTTAAGTGACTTGCCCAGGGTCATACAGGTAGGCAATTATTAAATGTCTGAGGCTGGATTTGAACTCAGGTTCTGCTGACTCCAGAGCTGATGGTCTATCCACTGAATCACTTAGCTGCTTTAAAATGTTTAAATGCTAAAAGCTGAGGATATAAAGAAAGACAAAAAAAATCCATGCCCTCAGGGAGTTCACAATGTAATGGAAGAGACAAACAGTGCTAACAAACTGTACAGCAAATACAAGAAATAACAGAGAGAAGGCACTAGAATTAAGAGTCACTTAATCACTATCTAATTCCATTTTCTTATTTGTAAATGGGTCTAATATTGGTACCTACCATACAAGGTGGTTGTGAGGATCAAATGAGATTATATACACATTTGAAGACATATATGTATATATAAATGTATATATATATATATTAATTTATATATATATATATATATATATATATATATATATATATATGATAGATAGATAGATCACTTTGTCAACCATTGCTACTATTATCTTTAACTCTTGCTATTTGACCAGCCCACCTTTTTTCAGGGGAAAATTCTCTGATGATTTCTTTTAGACTGATATTCCTGCATAACTTCTTATTTGAACTGGAGGAGGGGAGGGCAGACTGTATTGCTTCTGGGAAATTACATAGTACTTTTATTGACTTCATGTTTCTCCCCAAATCAAAGACCCATCTCTTTAACATTGAAATTATTCTGGTGATGTTGAATGCCTATGAATCATGAAATACTACAGTCTCCAGAGAACTAAAATTGAGTATCACCCAAAAGGCAATGGAAAGGTTGACAGTGGGTGTTCCTGGGCTTCAACTCAATTGTTATATAAAAAAATTTAGAAAAACTGGATAGCTTTAGGGATAAAAAAGCAAAAAAAAAAAAAACTAAAATAAAACAAAACAAAATCAGGTTTTTGGATGCATAATCTACCATACATCACAAAAATCCAAAAAACAAATCTCTAAATGAATATATGATCTAAGTATAAAAAAATCATTAAAAAACCCAAGAAAAGGCAGTAACATATCTGCCTCATCTCTGAATAGGGACAGACATTTTATTAATTAAAACAATGGAAGAAATAATTGGAATCAAAACTTATGAGTTTGATTATATAAAGAGAAAAGACTTTTCTCTTCAAAAAGCAATATCTAAAATCAAAAGTATCAGATTAGTCACAAATATATCAGGCTGAGATCTGAAATTAAGATTTTATAATAATAAATAATAATAGTAACTATTCTTTATACAGCATTGTAATGCTTGAAAAATGCTATAATATGTGCATATATATGTTTGTGTCTATATATATGTATATAAAATCTCCTTTGATTTTTACAAATCTGGAAGCTATTGTTCTTTTTTTTTTAAGGTTTTTGCAAGGCAATGGGGTTAAGTGGCTTGCCCAAGGTCACACAGCTAGGTAATCATTAAGTGTCTGAGGTTGGATTTGAACTCAGGTCCTCCTGACCCTAGGGCTGGTGCTCTATCCACTGTGCCACCTAGCCACCCCAGAGCTATTATTCTTACCATTTTACAGATGTGAAATTTGGAATTAAAAGAAAGATTAAGTGACTTGACCAGGATCACAAAATTAGTCTGAATCAGGTTTTAAACCCAGAACCTCCAGATTCCAAGTCTAGTATTCTAACAACTGATTCATTTCTGTATTGTTGGTTCTTGCTAATTCATTTCTTTCTATCTTATCTTGCATGACTAATAATACACATTTTCCAATGGAGTGTTGGTCAAAGTTCATGAATAAACAAGTTAATAAAGGAGGAAATGCAAGTTCCTAATTAGCATATGAAAAGATGCTCAAATTTTCTAAGAATCAGAGAATTGTAAATTTAGAGCACCTTAAGGTGCCATGGTAGATTAATGAGAATGGGGTAGCAAGAAAAAAAATCAACCTCAAAATTCACTGGTGATAGGATTGTAGGGAAGCAGGTGCTCTAATACATTGCCAGCCTGACTTCAGACAGGTGCATATATTTGGAAAAACAATACTACAATATGCAATTAGTCATAAAACCAATCCTACTTTTCAACCTGAGATTCCATTGCTAGGACTCTATTTTAAAAGGCATCATAAAAGGGGGAAAAGATCTATCTCTACAAAATTATTCATAACTGCTTTATTTGTCATAGCAAAAGAAATTGGAAGCAACCTATATGTTCCACAACTGGAGAATGACTGAATAAATTATGGTATATTAATGTAATGGAATATTATGTTGCAATAAAAATGATAAATATGATGCATATAAGGAAATATAGAAAGTCCTATATGAGAGGATACAGAGTGAAATCTGCAGTACTAGAACTATTACAATTACTGACTTTTTAAAAAGTGAGAAGGGAAGAGAAAAGAGGGGAGGAGAGAAGGGAGGAAAAGAAAAGAGAAGAGAGGAAAAGAGATGAGAAAAGGAGGAGAAAAGAGAAGGAACAAGAAAGAAAGAAAGAAGAAGAGGAAGAAAAAGAAGAGAGAGGAGAAAGGAAGAGAGAAGAGAAGCTAGGAAGAGAAAAGATATGAGGAAAGACAATAAATGAGAGAAAAGGAGGGAAGTATAAAAAAAGGAAAAAGGGGAGGGCAATAGGAGGGAAAGAAAAGAAGAAAGAATAATAGGGTCAAAGGAAACAGAATTTTGGACAGACTGGGACGGAGCTATAGAACAGTATTTTTCTTTGATTATTTGCTAATTTATTTAGTTCTTCCTCCTAGCTATTCCTTGCATAAGGTACACTATCTCCCCATTCCAAGCATTTTTACTTATACCCAAGAATCCTAGATTTATCCGTGAAAGGACTCTAGTCCAACCCCTTTATTTTACTGATAGAGCTCAAACTGAGAGGTAAAGTGACTTGCTCAAAGTCACACAGTCACAACATTGTGATCCATGCTGCTGTTCTCAGCAGTTTAGAGAGCTAGTACAACCCTATTATGGACAACATTATCCTCATCCAGAGGAAGAAAAACAATATAAAACGAAATAAAACAAATCCTTCAGAATCTGATGAACACTACATTCACTTTTTAAAAATATCTCTTATGTATTTCTTTCCCTTAATTCTAAATCCTCATACTGAAAATGACTAATCTGTAAATATGTTTAACATAAATGTGTACATACAATATTAACCTGACTGCTGCTGAGGGGTAGGGGGGGTGGGAAGGAAATTTTGTAACTTTAAACTATACATGGGCATATGGATGAATGTTGGAAAACTTTCATAACCTATTTGGAAAAACAAAATATCAATAAAAAAGTAAATTATAACCTAAAAAAAAGGTGACACAGTCACTAAATGGCTGGGATGGGGTTTGAACTGGATTTTCTAATTACAGAGTCATTATTGCTCTATGTTGCTATTCTGCTTTTCAAAGGAAGCCATATTTTACTCTTAAGCCATGTGAACTGTGCCTTTACCAAGCAGCTCTCCCTCTGCACATCTCTCAGATTATGGTCTCTGTAATCAATGACTCTGTGGGAGATTTGGAGGTGATCCAAGCTATTTTGTACCTAATAAAAAGTGAACCAACCAACGATCACTTAGCACATCTTCTGATGCACATGGAGTGCTTAGGAAATGATTCTTATTGACTGCCATTATTGATTACACTACTATGGAGACCTTCAATCAACTGATCAAAAAAACATGTTAAGGTCTCTTTCATGTTTCACTCACACTGTACTAAACCCCGAGAATACAAAAAGAAGCAAAAGACTGTCCCTGTCCTTAAGGAACTTACAGTCTAATGGAAGAGACTGAAGATAAACAAATATATACAAAGGAAGTTATATACAAGACAACTAGGTTGCCTTGATTATTAACAGAGAGAAAGCACTGGAATTAAAAGGAGTTGGGAAAGGTTTCTTGTCAAAAGTGGAATTTTAGTTGGGAATTATAGAAAGTCAAGGAAGTCAATATTAGGAGGGAGAATGTTCTAGTCTTGGGACACAACCAGAGAAAATCACTACAGCCAGAAGATGGAGTGTCTTGTTCTTGGAACAGCTGGGAAACCAGTGTAACCTGGATCAGAATTGCAAGGGGATTAGGCATATGGCATTTGAAAGGCTAGTTATGAAGAGCTTTGAGGACCAAACGGAACAATTTAAAAACAATTTTTCTTTTTTCTTTTCAAATAGAATGTTTTTTTGTCTTTGATCCTATAGGTGATAGCCACCCACTGGAGGTTATTAAGTAGAGGGGTGACATGGTTGGGTCTGTACTTTGATTATTAATCTAGTAGAACAATGTCTTCTACAGATTAGATATCATCCTCATCAGTACCATCATCACCATCATCACCATTATCATTATCACCATTATTAGTGACATTTATATTTCACCTATCTTAATCCAGGCACTTTGCCAAGAAAACTCCATGGACAGTATGTTATACAGGTTCTCCAGAAGAATCTGACATGACTGAACAATAACAATTCAAAAAGAATTTACAATCAAATGGAAAATGCAGTAAGCACTTCAAGGCTATCTCTTACAACAGTCCTTTTCTGATCCAACTAAGTCTTAGAATTCCTCTGAATTAGCCTTATATTTATTTTTCTACATATTTATATATGAAAATGTTGCAACCTCCAATAGGATGTAAGCTTTTCAGGGAAGATCTTTCACTTTTTTTCCCTAGAACCCTAGCCTTGTGCCTGGAAAACAGCCAGTGTTTAATAAATGCCAGTTCACTGGTCATGTTATTAAGGGGATTTCTTTTTAGGTGTGGGATGGACTAGAGAACTATTGCACTCCCCTCTAACTCCAAAATTCTGTGATTTTGATTCTGAAATTCTTTAAAATCTTTTCAAAATGGTTCTAGCTTTGGGCTATTGGAGTTTATAGTATGTTCCAGTGGGTTTTAATTATGATAGCTCATTATTATTATATTTTAATTATCTAGGAAGTAGCCCCTAAGCATTTTATAGGAGACAGTTTTCCACAAGAGCATTATTTCCCACAAGATTAATGGGTTTTGATTCATGGTACTCAGACAACCAAAGAACGCGGGATGTTGATGGTGTTAATGGGTTTTTATTTCTTGGATAATTATAGTTCCCAATTCTACAGCACTTTATTAGTTTATGAGACACTTTCCACTGAGGTTCATGAGATCAATCCTGATAGGAAAGAAATGCTCAGGTATTATCCTATTTTTGCAAATGAGGAAACCAAGATTCATTGAAGATAAGTGACTTGCTCAGGTCATATAGTCTAATTCCCTTCCTTTTTCAAGTGAAGCAAAGGCGGTTCATTCATGTAAATGACTTGCCCAAGATCACCCAAGTGGCAAGTAACTGAATCAGGATTTGAACTCAGCTCCTCTAGCTACTAATCTTTCTACTAGCTCATTCCTGTCACAAGGTTAATAAATCATAAAATCACAGTAGCATTTAGGCCAAGTACAAGAACTTCCTTATGACATACATGGTCATCCAGGTACTGCTGTAATATTTTTCAACAAGAGGGAAAATTTAATGTGGCAGTACCTTCTACATTTGGAAAAAGCTTATTTGGGGGAATAATTTCCTTATATTGCACCATATTGTGGAGTCAAAGATTCAAGAACTGAATTTACTGCAATCCAATTTTGTAATCGTAGGTAAAACTCTTAGCTCTAGTTTACCCATCTGTAAAATGGTATGCGCTCTGCTGATTTAACAGGTATGTTGCGAAGATCCAATAAATTTAAGATATCTAATCAGATATGAAAGTGTTTTCCAAACTGTAAAACACTAAAACAGTGTAAGGTGTAATCCAGGAGAGGCAATGGTCACTGGGGTCAGATATGTGACCTTAGAAACAGAAAAAATCTGTGCTCAAGTCCTCCATTATGTTCTTACTGGCTATGTGACATTTGTTACACAAATTAACCTTTCTATGAAAAGAGGCAGCTAAGTGTCGAAGTAGATAGATTGAACCCTGGGCCCAGAGTCAGGAAGACCTGAGTTCAAATGTGACCCAGGTACTTAGTAGCTGCCTAACCTTGGGTAAGTCACTTGACCTCTGCCTCAGTTTTCTCAACTGTAAAGTTGGGGATAATAATAGCCTCTCTCTCCCAGGGTTGTTGTGAAGATCAAATGAGATAATATTTGTCAAGTGTTTTAAGTGCTTCTTTCCATCTTTCTATGCTTCAGGTACCTCTCTAATACTTGCAGAATAGTTGTGGATCTATGTTGGTATAGGGGAATTTTTTTCACCAAAAAGTTCCCTATAGGGATAAAAAGCACAGGTCCAGTGATGATGATGATGATGATGATGATGCTAGTAACAGAAACAACAATAATAATGCTTTTTTTTCAGTGCAATGTTTTATATGCTCTTGACACTGACATAGATAGTCTTCACAAATTGTCTGTGAAGACACAAAATGTCTTCACAAATTGCATTGGTCTAAAAATATTCATTGCCTAGGAGCCAACCTTCTATTATGAGTCTCTCTGATCCTTCAAGGTCAATGCATCATACCACCTGTGCTAGAAAACTTTCCTATAGATCTTATAGAAATCTCTCAGAACTTGGATCCAGTTGGCAAAGTCTTCAAGAATTCCCATTTTTCTATCTTACTGATCATGTTTACTGAAGGAAAAAAAGAACTCAAGAGAGTCTTTAAAGGACTGTAATGCAAAGGAAGGGTTAAACATTTTCTGTATGATCCCCAAAACAGAACTGAGAGGAACAAATAGAAATTGAAAATTTACAATTGAGGCCAAAGAAAAACTTTTAAAACTGTGCAAAGCGACATGGGCAGCCATCATCAGGGGAAGTGTATGCTCTTATCCCTTGAGGATCTTGATCAAAGGCTGGATGACCACTTGCCAGAAGAGTTGTAGAGATGGTTTTAGTTTAGGTATGAATTGGATCAGATGGTCTTTGCTGTACTACATCTCTGAGATTCTTTACATCCATGCTACAGGTAGACAGTGGAGGCAGACAAAGCAAAATATGTTGGACTGTTAGAGAATTTGATCATTCTAGTTATGTAGTCCAACTCCTGCCAGAAAGCAATGTTTTCTATTAAAAACAAAACAAAAATAAAATAAAATAAAAAAAAAAACATTATGAGTAGTTGTCTAGCATTTCCCCAAGAGGGAAACCCAGCCCTTCCTGAGACAGGAAGCTTGTTCTACTATTTGAGTCTTTCCTGTTATCAACCTTTTGGGTAGCTTCCATTCATGATTTCCTCAGGCCTGGAGAAGATTACCTCCTCCACATGATAATCCTTCAAATACTTGAAGACAGCTACCTCGTCCTTCCTGAACCTTCTCTTCTCCAGGTGCCACATGCTCAGCCCCTTCAATTTACTAACCTAGACCAGAGGTAGCATGCTATGTATACAGGTCTCAGACTTTGGAATCAGAAGACTAGGGTTCAAATCCTGCTTCATAAGATTATTAACTGCAAGCCCTTGAGCAAATCATTCTCTTTGAGACTCAGTTTCCTCATATGTAAAGTGAACAGGGTTCAACTAAATCACCCTTCAAGTCTAACTTTAAATCTATAGCTATATAAATCTATATCAGAAAAAAATTATTGAATTGATCAATTATTACAATGTGATATGGAATATTTGAGTTGTCTGATTGTTTTGGTCTGATACACTCAGCTATAGACTTATCTCTCCCTTATGTATTCAGAGGAAGTGTTGGATTAGTGGGACTGCAATATCAACAAGCGCCACTCTCTAATTAGTTTAATTAATTATCCACCAGCAAAGTATCTGGTCTATTGGATAGATTCCTGATTTTTCAAACACAATTTTTGTGTGCATGTGCATGCATGCATGAGAGTGAATATGTATGTGCTTGCATGTGTGGGTGTGAATTTAGAGCTGTATTTAGGTCTTCTGGGCCCTATATTTTTGCAACTTTTTGTGATCCTGTCCAGCTAAATTCAGCATGTCCAAAACTGAATTTGTTTCCCCCTCCAATCTTCCCTTCTTCTAAATGTATTTATTCCTCTCAAGGGGACCATCCTCCTCCCATATACCCAGGAAGGCAACCTAGATGCCATTCTTGATTTCTTATTCTCTCTCATCCCTCTTGTCCAAGCATTTGGTAGTTGAGGGAATTAAAACAAAAAGTGGTAGTTATAATTGAGTGAACCACACTGACTCCATCCTGGGACTCAATTTCAGAATTAGCTGGGTTCCCTTTCTATTCACTTATGGGTTCTGACTAATTTTTATCTTCTGAAAAAGCATTATTCAATTATGGGAAGCATGAGAAAACTTTATTACATTATCGAACCTAATACTACAGGACTGGGAAGTTGCTTATTATTCAGTTGTTTCAATCATGTCTGGCTCTTGAGGTGACCATATTTGAGATTTTCTTGGCGAAGATATTGGAGAGGTTTTCCTTCTCCAGTTCATTTTACAGATGAAGAATAGAGGAAATAGGGTTAAGAGATTTTCCCATGGTCATGCAATTGTAAGTGTCTGAAGTCAGATTCAAATTCATGAAGATGAGTCTTTCTGACTCCAGGTTGGGCATCCTATCCACCGTACCACTTAGCTTGCCCCAATTCGCTGCTCAGATACTTTTAAGAAAGGATTTATGCTGAATGCTAATCCAGTCAGATCTGACGATTGATACAAGGAGTTTTCATACAATTATACATCTCAAGCAACTCATATGTCTTATCTGAAAACTGACCCTGTCCTGGTCAATTATTTATTGTTTCCATGTTCCTTTGATTGAATACAGACACTTGTGGGGAGTGGGACACCTCTTTTTCTGATTTCAGGGAATTGAATCTGTTTGTTCTCCCCTTCCAACTTGGAAAATCTCTAATCTTTCCTCTCATTAGAACTCATATTATCAGCTATTCCCCAAATGAAAAATGGTCAAAGAATATAAACAGGCAGTTTTCAATGAAAAATGAAAACTATATAAAATCATATAAGAAAATGCTCCAAATCATTACTGATTAGAGAAATACAAATTAAAACAGCTATGAGATACCACCTCACACCTCTCAGATTGGCTAAGATGGCAAAAGAAAACAATCAATGTTGTAGAGATTGTGGGAGGATTGGGACATTAATGTGTTGTTGATGGAATTGTGAACTAATTCAGCCATTCTGGAGAGCAACATGGAACTAAAGCCAAAGAGCTTTAAAACCGATTATGCTCTTTGTTCCACTAATACCAAAACAAGGCTTATATTCAGAAGAAATCATTAAAAATGGGAAAAGTCCCACATGTCCCAAAAATATTCATAGCAGTTCTTTTTGTCGTGGCAAAGAATTGGAAATTGAGGAGATGCCCATCAATTGGGGAATGGCTGAATAAGTTATGATATATGAATGTCATGGAGTACTATTATTCTATTAAAAAACCATGGATGGTTGGACTCTAAAGAAACATGGAAAGAATTACAAGAACTGATGCTGAGTGAAGGGAGAGAATCAAGAGAACATGGTACACATTAACAACACCATTGTGAGATGATCAACCTTAATGGAAGCTCTTCTCAGCAGTTCAGAGAGCTAGGATAACCCTAGGATACCTGTTATGTACAATGTTATCCAAATCCAGATGAAGAAAAACCCCCAAAACAAAGCAAAATAAAAACAAACTACAGAATCTGAATGAACACTATGTTCATTTAAAAAAATTCTCTTATGTTTTCCCTTCCTATCCCATGATTTTCTTTCTTTTCCCTTTGTTCTAATTACTCAGACAGAAAATGACTAATAAGTAAAGATGTTAAACATAAATGTACATATACAGCATTCCCTAGACAGCTCTCCACTGAGGGGAGGGAGTGTGAAGGGAGGGTAGAAGAAATTTGTGTAACTTATAAATATGTATGTGTATAAATGTTGAAAAACTTTCATAGCATATAATTGGGAAAATAAAATAAATTATCAATTAAAGAAATTTATTAATTTTGTATCTTCTTTAATCACTTTTTAAAAATGAAATTGGGGGTGGCTAGGTGGAGCAGTGGATACAGCACCAGCCCTGGAGTTAGGAGTACCTGAGTTCAAGTCCAGACTCAGACACTTAATAATTACTTAGCTGTGTGGCCTTGGGAAAGCCACTTAACCCCATTGCCTTGCAAAAACCTTAAAAAATGCAATTGGTCATATTTGATGAATTATTTTTAATTTATAAAATCTATCTCCTCCTATATTCAGGGTCCAATGTCAAAGTTGAGGAGGTTTGGTCCCAATTTGTTATTTAATTAGCATGCATTGCTTAATAAATCAGTATGCTTGGAAACTAACCTTTGTTACATTGACCTTTTCATCTTTCACCTGTCATGCAACTCATCTTGTATAAAAAAATATTTCTTTTTCTGTCTTCTGACCCTGCTACCACCTGGAATTTGCCTTTATCATCTCCCTCCTGGACTGTTGTAATAACTTGCTGGTTGATTTTACTTCATTAAGTCTTTCCCCACTGCTGTCTGTCTTCTACTTGACTTTCAACTGATCTCCCTAAAGCACAGGTCTGCTCCTGTCACCTTTCTCCTTCTATTTAATGAACTCCAGTGACTCTCTATTATATCTAGGATAATATTTGAAACCCCCCTTTTAGGTTTTTATCCTTCATAACCTGTCCCCCTGCCTACCTTTCTATGAGTCTTAAATCTTATTTCTCTGTCAGTCCCACCAGTTTCTTTGCTGTCCCTATTTCAAAAAAAATCCACCTCTCGGTTCCAAGATTTTCATTTGCTGTCCTCCATAGACTTCCTCCTCAACTGTCACCTGGCTTCTCGGGTTTCCTTCAAGGCTAATGCTCCAACTTCTGCAAGAAGTCTTTCCCAAACCCTAGTAGCCAATCCCTTCTTTGCCTCAGTTGCTTGTCTCCAACGAATCCTCTATATACCTTACATTAGACTGTGATCTCCTTGAGAGCAGGGTCTATTTTCTGCCTTTTTTTTTGTATCTGTCACTCAGCAAAGTGACTGGAAAATAATAGGGATTTAATAAATACCTGTTGACTTGAAATGTTCTTAAATTTTTATGGATCAATGCTATGCTGGGGAGTGATTGTGAGCAGCAATTCAGTCTGTGATAATGGTCCAGTTCCAGTACAAGGTGTTGGATGAATTTTCTAGGATATTTTGAGGCCTGTATTTCTAGGATGGTGATTTGTCATCTGTCAGCCTAGGAAAAATAGTGAGCTTGTGATGTATAATTTTAGCCAGCACGCTTATCTTTCTAGGGGATTCAGTCGATGTTATTATTGTTTGTGGTTACTAACCTAACAGCTGCTTTTGAGTCAGTCATCAATTGTCCCAAACACTCAAACTCCAAATCCCGGGACCATCCAGGGGAGGTCTTTTACTTAGATGCTCCTCCTGGCCCAGACAGGCTCAACCTTGTTTTTTAGTCAGGTAGTCACACTTCCTTTCCAGGCCAGAACTTTATCCCATTGGTTCTCTAGGAGTCTTTTTCTCTTCTTTGTTCCAATATTTCTCACTTCATCTCAAGTCCAGCTTCCTATAGTCTCTGGATTATTCCACTTCAATCCATCAATCTCTCATATATCTCCATATCAGCTCTCCTTTCTCTTTACCATTCTACCTTATACATTGTTCTCCATCATTCCCCTGTTTAATTATTAACACAGTGCCTTTCATGGTGGAACTGTGCCTTCCTTCTCTCCTATCTCCTATCATTTACTCTATACGTGTTTTGTTTTAGATTTCCCATATACATATTTTTCCTTCCCAAAGGGTGTAAGCTCTTTGAGCAGAAGGATTGCTTCATGTTTGTTTTTGTATTCCCAGCACCTGTCACATATAGGTACTTTAATCAATGATTGTTGAACTAAGTTGAACACTGGTTCTTCAGCTCCAATGGAAAGATGGGGATAGGAGTGATAGAGCTCATTGGTGTTTCTTCTCCAAGTGCAATGAAATATTTCACTTCTTCACAATCATCCTCTAGTTTGCTTTTGATTACATATCAACAGCAACCAAAAGTCTTCAGACTGATTCCAATCTGAAGGATCCAGGTTAGATTAGTACAGGAGATAGAGGAAAGTCTGTGTGAAAAGTGATGAGTTAGGAGTTGGTTGATGTAATGCAACAAGTACTGAGCTGAGACCCAGGGGACACATGTTTTAGTCTAGGTTCTGCTACTAATTTGCTGAGAAATATCAGGTAAGTGACTTTTCAACAATGGCCTAGTGACTTCATTTCTCTAGGATTTAGACCATTGAATGTCTAAGGACTTTTGTTCTCCAACAAGTGACATTTTAGCATTCTAGCTTCTAAAGAACTCTTGAATTTTAATATTCTGTGTTCTAAGGTTCTTTCCATTTCTGACTTGTGTTCTAAGCCCCACCTCATCTCTGACACTCGTGTTATGCTCCTCATAGATCTGACATTCTATGTTCTAAGGTCCCTCCCAGCTCTGACATTGCATTTTAGAAGACCCCTCCCAGCTCTGAAATTCTCTGTTCTAAGGTCCCTTCCAGATCTGACATCTTATGTTCTATGGATCTTTCCTCTTAGCTTTGACATTCTGTCTTCTAAGGACCCTCCCTGCTCTGACATTCTAGGTGCTAAGGCCCCTCCCTGACATCTTATGTTCTAAGGCCCTTCCCAACTATGGCATTCTGTATTCTAAGGACCCTTCCAGTTCAGACATTTTGTATTCTAAGGATGCTTCCAGCTCTGATATCCTGTGTTCTAAAACTTCTCTTAGCTATGACATCCTGTTCTTAGATTCCTCCTAGCTCTGACATTACATGTTTTAAGACCTCTCCCAGTTTTGACATTCTTTGTTCTAAGACCCTTCCTAGCTCTGACATTCTCTATTTTTTTTTTTAGGATTTTGCAAGGCAAATGGGCTTAAGTAGCTTGCCCACAGCTTAGTACACAGCTAAGTAATTATTAAGTGTCTGAGGTTGGATTTGAACTCAGGTACTCCTGACTCTAGGGTTGGTGCTCTATCCACTGTGCCACCTAGCCGCCCCAACATTCTCTATTCTAAGTATCCTCCCAAATCTGACATTCTAGGTTCTTAGGTTCCTCCCAGATCTGCCATTCTATGAGACTATGAATTGGAATGGTAAGTAGAGTACTACGATTGACTAGGACACTAGAAAAGATGTGTTGCCTATCACAGAGCCCAGTAAAAATGCTCTAATTAAAAAGGGAGATAAGAAGGAAGAAGTTATATTCCTGTCCTACCAGTGGGGCCTTTTATAAGGCCCAGTGCTAACAAATCAGCGCAGACTACAGGACAGATAGGCAAAACCCTATACAGAATTTACAAACTCTTCAAATGTGGTGAGTGACAAAAACTGCTTGGTAGTTAATTTTCTGTTTATGATGAAACAACCTGCAATCTTTTCTTCTGCTCTGCTTATTTTTGTCTCAGATGAGAGATTGGGCTTTGTCAAGATTGCTAATCAATCCATAAACACTCATTAAGCTCCTACAATGTTTAGATATTGTGTTAAGCACTGAGGATACAAAGAAAGGCAAAAGATTCCCTGCTCTCAAGGAAATGTCTCCTTCTGTACATTTGCCCAAGCAGATTCTGCTGTCTCTCCTTCAGTGCTCTTCTTCAGCTCTGCCTCAGAGTTATCTCTTCATGTTTCAGCCCATAGTACTACTGCCTCCAGGAAACTCTCCCTGATTTGTTTTTTACCAGTTGCTAGTGTTCCTTGTTCCTCAATGAACAATGGACATACTTTGGAAGTGATAGAAACCTTCCACCAGGGTCATTGCAATTATCCTGAACCTCTATCAAATCCAGGAAAATTTCCTGGGAAATAGGATATTGTGTGAGTCCAGCACAATAGGACATTGTGTAAGTCCAGCGCAGGGAGAGGAGAATGAGTTAGGAGGAGGTATGGTCAATCCTTACCTTTGCCACAGGGACAGCAGTGGGCAGCAGGAGCAGGCAGACAATATAAAAAGACCCAAATCTTTATGGAATCAATTGGAGTCAGACAAATTTTTTGATCAACCCCTACAACTGCATATGTTTTGGCTTCTTGGCCCAGTACAACGTTGCAGTCCTGCATTTTTGCTTTATCACTAGTTATTTCTTTCTCTCTCTTTTTTGTTTTTGCAAGGCAATGGTAGTGGGGAGAGGGTAATTATTAAGTGTCTGGGGCTGTATTTGAACTCAGGTCCTCCTGACTGCAAAGCCAATGCTCTATGCACTGTGCCACCTAGCTGTCCCTCATCAATAGTTATTTCAATTTCTGGGAATGAGTCTTGCCTGGTTTTTTGAATTGTGTTCGCTCTTCTTCTACCTTGGACCTAGTTGTCTCTACCCAAATTCAACAGAGACAAATATACCTCCTTTAGGCAAGAGACCATATAAACACACCCAGAAAATGGGTCCTGGCTTCAAAGTGCTAACCTTCTACTAGGTAGTTGTAATAGGTTACACAAAAAAGGATATATTCCTCATGCTTGGATGAACAGTCCTCTGAATGTAGTCACAACTGTCAGAAATCACATAGGTAAGGTCTGGAATAGGGTCCTGTGCACCTATGTGAGGTAGAGAGGGGTCACTGTTCATTGTGCCTCACCAACATGGGGTCAGAAGAAATGGAGGTAGAAAACCCCACCCATGACAGATTTTCCCTCAGGGACAAGCCCTAAGATTCTTTGGAGGCTGGACTGTGGTCTGAGTATAGGTATCACATGATGAATACTGGTGGATAAACAATAATGATTCCGGTTGAGGCTTAGTGCCTACAAAGTTTACAATCCACAGAAGGGCCTATTGGAATGATGGGATGATCAATCTTCCACTTCTCTCGATTTGGGTTTTATTAAAGCTCTACTGCCCTCAGATAGAATTGTCCAAAAAATAAATCTCCAGCAGTGAGATTTTTAGGAACTGTGGCAGGCAGAAGAAGAATATGCTTAGAAGTAGGGATACTTTTCAATACCCCTCATGTTACAGATTATAAACATTCCTGAAATCTATTTTTTTTTGTTCTTGACCAAATGGAAACTCATATCCAAGTATTAGAGGTAGGCTAGACAATGTACCTTTCTTTCTCCAAACACTTGACTAGATCCTTCTCACAACAAACTGAGCTGGTCCTTCCCTTCATTTTTCTCGTCAATGCAAGGAGCATCAAGGAAGTAAAATGAGACATATAGATGGGCTGTACCTGATGGTAAGAATCTATCTCTATCTATCTACTTCTCTACATATCTATCTACCTATCATCTATCTATCTATTTATCTATCTATCTATCTCTATTATGTAAGCAAAGAACCTCAATGACTAGAGCTCAACTCATAACCCTCCCTCAAATTCATGAGAATAAATTGATTACAATTTTAAAATAGGTAGCTATTGATATCTTTTGTTTCATATTATCTAGATATTTCCTTATGTCTTTCACCCTGCCTCCTCCCAGCATGCTATTCCTTATAACAAAGAATATTTTTAGAGAAAGAATAGTTATTGATCTTTTGTTTTTTTCTGTTACCTAGATATTTCCTGATATCCTTCACCCTGTCTGCTCCCAGAGTGTCATTCCTTATAGCAAAAGAAAAGAAAGAGATAAATCAGTAAATCTGATCAACACATTGAGAAAGTCTGATAGTTTATGTTATGTTCATAGAGATTATTTTGCAGAGCTGTGTGGAGGATGAATTGGAGAGGGAAAAGACTATAGGTAGGAAGACCAATCGGGAGACTTACATTATTAGTTTAGTAAGAGGTGATCAGTGTCAGAGGTAAAATAATACCAATTTGATTGGAGCATAAGGAATGGATATAAGAGATATTTGGAAGTCAGATCAACAGGGCTTTGTAAATGATTGAAAGCAGAGGGTCAGGGAGAAGGAGGGCTCAATGGTGACTCAAAGATTATAAATCTGGGGGGATTGAGAGGATGGTGGTGCCATCGAGAGAAATGAGAAAGCTAAAATGGAGGGATATTCAGGCTGTTACATTTAGGAAATATTGAACTTGAGGGGCTAGTGGAACATCTAGGTGGGAAGTCTAGAAAATAATTGAAGATGCAAGGCTATATAGCATGTGGCAGAGATAAGAGCTAGGGGAACTAAGCTAGAAGTCATGCATAGAGGTGATAATTAAAACCATGGGAATGGATAAGATTGATAAAGGGAGAGAGAGAGTGGTGAGAGAAAAGAGCAGCATTCTATATTCTAACCCCCCTTGCCACGCAACACCAGGTTCAGATTTTTATATTTTAAGGTTGCATCTAGCTCTGACATTTTCTAAGATCACTTTGAGTTTTCATATTCCATATTATGGACAAGCCAGGTGGTGCAGTGGATAGAATGACTGGCATGAAGTCATGAAGACTCATCTTCCTGAGTTCAAATGTGTCCTCAGATACTTCCTAGCTATAAGACCCTGGGCAAGTCACTTCTCCCTGTTTGCCTCAGGTTCCTTATCTTAAAATGAGCTGGAGAAAGAAAATGGCAAAATTACTCCACTGTCACTGCCAAGAAAACTTCAAATGAGATCATGAAGAATCAGACATGACTGAAAAATGATTCAGCAGCTGTAGCATTCAATATTCTGAGATCCCTTTGGGCATTGATGTTCAGTTTTAAGGTCTCTTCTAGTTCAGAGATTCTATGTTCTCAGTACCTTCTAGATTTAAAGTTCAATAATATTATGATTCCAATTAGAGTCAAATTGACTTGAGAGCTTTTACTTCATCTGAAATAACTAGCCAATGGATGATGGTAAATAGGTCTAATCCACAACTAGTGTGATTTTTTTTATTTGGCTGTCCCATGGCTAGTTCCTGCTTTCCAGCAGTTCTTACAAAATCCTTGAATCCTAAAACTGGAAAGTATGTTTGTCTGTGTGTGTGTGTGTGTGTGTGTGTGTGTGTGTGTGTGTGTGTGTTTTTAACCATTTTATTTTGCAGATATAAGAAACTGAAACCCAGAGAAGGGAAGTAAGTGACTTGGTCAAGGTCATCTGGATAGTGAATAGCCCAAGGATCTGAAGTCAGATCTTTTAACTCTAAATCCAGAGGTCTTATAGCCTACTACACACTTCCACTTATCTGTTGGACACTGGCCCTTCACTCCCACTTCCCACCAAGCACCTCATTTCAACAATTATTGCGTCTGACCTTAGAAACTGGATACCCAAGCACGTCCCATAGGTTTTAACGCCCATCTTTCAGATAGATTTCTTTGCAAGCTCTTTGCTGCCCTGAATAGAGTGTGGCAGAGCAGGCCCCCAACGCCCTCCCCTCAACCTGCCCAACAAATTCTCGTCAATTGAACTGCATTAGAAAAGACTGCATCAAAGAGAATATAGAGACTCATGTTGGTGTTGCCAGGGGCGACATTAGATAGGAGTTATATGAAACATTAAGGGTGCTGAAGTGTAATCTGTTTGACATTTCAAGACATTTTCCAGTGAAACGGGAGGCTCAGAACATTCAGACACAACCAAATCTCTTCTCCCTCCCACCTCCTATACCTCCACCCCCTTCTTCCCCTACCCCCCACTGATGGCCTTCACCTCCCTGTTCCTGTTAAGTCAGTTTAAGGAGTTATTCATAGAATAACTGAATCACAATCGGGCTTAGTGGGAAGCCCCTGGGACTTTGGAGTGGGAAGATGTGGACTCTATTACTATGTGGGCTGAGACCAAGGGTAAGTTACTTTACTTTGCCAGACTTCAGTTTGTATACCTATAAAATGGGCATAATGATGCCTTTGTTCCTTAACTGTAATATTCTGAATATCCAATAAGATGTCTTTTAAACACTTTGTGACCATGCCATTTAACAACATAATATAGTTGATATGATTGATATAATAATATCATAGTTATAGCTATGGATATAACAAATAAATGAGGCAGCTAGGTGAAACAGAAAGCACAGCATTGGGCCTGGAATCAGGAAGTTTCTTTTTCAGAAATTCCAATCTGGCCTCAGACATTTACTTAGCTATGTGACTCTGGTAAAACCTCTGACTCCTGTTTGCCTCAGTTTCTTCAGCTGTAAAATAATCTGAAGAAGGAAATGGAAGACCACTCTAGTATCTTTGCCAAGAAAATTTCAAATGGAGTCATGAAGAGTTGGACTGAAAAACATATTAATCTTTTATTGTTTTGTGGTTAGTAATTGCTATTATTTGTAATAATGTCAGAAGTGATTTTTGCTTGTTTTGGACCAATGAGGGTATTCTGAGTAAGCAGAACTGGACTGGATTACCACTATTAGCAATTAATCAATCAACTAGTATTTATTAATTACTCATTATATAATGAGCTCTGTGCTAATTTCTGGGAACACAAATACTATGAATGAAACAATCCCTACTTATAAGGAAGTTACATTCCAGTAGAGAAGATAATAAAGATATAAAGAAACATATAACAGCCCCCAGCATCTGGCATAGAATAATTCCTTAATAAATACTTGTTGGCTTAGTGACAAAAGAGAATAAATACAGATTTTTTTAAGTACAAGATAATTTAAGGAGAGGACAAAACTTTGAAAGGATCAGGAAAGGCTTTATGTAGAAGGTGATGACTTAGCTGTTTTTTGAGGAAAGAAATGAATTCTATAAGGTGCATGCAAAAAGGAAATGTATTCTGTTAATGGTAGTTAGCTCCTGCAAAGGCACAGATAAAGGGGATAGTATGTTATATGTGAAAAAAAGAGAGACAACCAGTTTGGATGGGTCATGGACTATAGAAGATGAGTAATGTACAATAAAGCTAGAAAAATAGAATTGAGGCCAAGTTGTGAGGGACTTTGACAGCTAAACAGAGGAATATGTATTTCATTCTAGAGACAATAGGGAGCCACTGGAGTTTATTTGGGGAGTGACCTGCTCTGGTCTCTGCTTAAGGAAAATCACTGACAGCTGTGTGGAGGATGGATCAGAGTGGGAAGACTTTGAGGGAGAAACAAATTAGAAGAGCACTGCAATATTCCAGGTGAGAGATGATGAAGTCTTGAAGTGGGAGCTTCATAAAATGAAGAAAAGGACAGGGAGAGATATTGTGAAAGTAGAAACTAAGATTTGGCGACCAACTCAATACGTGAAATGAGGGAGCGTGAGGAGACAAAGATAACACTTTGCTGACTGGGAGAATAGTGACATCTCCAGTGGAAATGCACAATGTGGAGGAGTGATGGCTGCTCCCTGGAATTCCAGTTGGAGGGTTATTCAACACGGTGCTCTTTCAACCTGTATGTCTATTCCTTCTCAATTTGTTTTGCTGAGTACACATCCATGTTGTGCATATTAACTGTGAGTGTACCCTAAGTATATGTTCCCTTCCCCTTTCTCTTTATTCTCTTCAGTTCTCATGGGTTCTATTATCTCTTTGGAGATGATTCTTTCATATTTGACCATACATGGTCTTTCTTTGAACTCCAGTCCCACATCACTAACTCTTTGAACTGTATGTCCCATAGGGATCCTAAACTTAAAACTTCCAAAATAGAACTTAATACCCTTTTCTGCAAACATACTTTCTCTTCCAATGTACTCTCTTATTGACAAGGGAGCTACCAACCTTCCTGACTCTCAAATTTTCAACCTCAATGTATAGATATCCTTCTCTCCACTCAAACATCCACAACCCTAGTTCAGACCTTCATTAATTCATGCTTACTGGTTGGGATCCCTATTTCAAGCTTTCTAACTATCCACCACATTCATCTGGCAAAGTGTTTTTCCTTAAGCCCAGGTCTAATCATAACAACCATTCCTCCCTCAAAGAACTCCCAATTAATTGCAGGATCAAATATAAAATCCTTTGATATGTCTCTTCTTCCTTTCCTAGGATTTTTATTACTTCTTCCCATGCATTTCCGATCCATTATCTATACTGATTTACTTGTTGTTTCTCACATAGAGCATTTATCTCTTGCCTTGGTGACTGGACTGGTCTCATGCTTGGAAGCCTCTTTTTCTCCTTCAGTACCAGAATCCCCGGGTTCCTAAAGAAATTACCTCAAATCTCAACTTCTGCAGCAGAAGTCTTGGCCCAATTCTCCTAACTGCAAGCATTTTCTACTCCAGAGTTCTCCAGTGTGTATGATAACCCTATTATTTTTCATGTCTCCCCAATTTGAATGTAAGGGTTAGTTCCCTACTTTTTCTGTATTCCAAGAACTTAGCACAGTACAAACATTTAACATTGATTATTGAGATGTATGGATGAAACCTATTGTTTCAACCCTATCAAGTTGATAGATCTTGGTTCTGAAAACCAATATATCAACTCTCCCTCCTTAGATTCATATCATCTCTAAATTTGTTTAGCATTCCTTCATTCAAGCCATTGATTGAAATACCAACTGATATGGAGTCCAAGAGACATTCCTGGGACTGCCCTAGAGACTCCTCTCCACAGAAAGGGCTCTGGGGCCACAATATGGTGGTCAGTGTGAGAATACAATTCCGGAAGCCTGGTCCTTCCCAGATTTTATTTTATTTACCTGGTTGGTTGGTTGGTTCTTGTTTTTTGTTATCAAAGAAGACCAAAATGACATCACTATGTTTGATACAAATTACATTGTGTCTGACTGTGACTTTAGAGACCAACATGAACTCAGAATGCTCTATCACAGATTGGGTACAATAGTTCATGTGAACACCTGGAGTGGCTACTCCAGAATTAGGTATCTTATGTTTCCTTTGCGCTATGCAATTCTGGCTTCCTCATAGAATGCAGCACCCTCACAAGAAACCTCAAATGAAGGGAGAGATTGGTGTCTTTATCAGATCTGCCATCTTGCTCTCACAGTTCAATTTCCTTGCTTCCCTTATTGTGGCAGCAGCCTCATTACTTCTCCTCTCCTTACAGTGCAGGGCTACTATTCCTTTCTCTTAGGATACTGAGTGCTGTGTAGACTTTGCCTCCAGATGCATCTTCAATTGCAATTGTGTTTATATTTCATTCCTGACACTACATCTGGTTTTTATTCAAATGACTAGCAGGGGGAGGAGGAAATTATGATCTATACAAAAGATGAGCTGTGCGAGGTGAGGCGTGTTTTTCCCCCTAAACTTTTCTGTCATCTCTTAAACGAAATGCAAGGTAATTAAATTTAACGTAGTTTTCTTTTTACACTTCAATAAATATCATCTATGAAAATCAATTGGCATTTTCTGTACTTAACGCATAATAACTAGTCTTATAAATCTAAATTATCCTCATAAATCTAAATTAAATGCCTAGGTTTAAATGTATTTAGGACATTAATTAATAAAGTGCTAGCACATAACCATTACTAATCTGTTTACTTCAAGCCCGACTTTCATTTCCAAAGGATTTATTTCTTTGCAGTGTGTGGGTGGCAGGAAAGAAGGTTGTGCCAGGGGTACCAACCAGTTCCACTACTGTTTTACTTAGCACAGACTGCCTCCTTATTCCTCTCCATGGCTTGGAGGGCTTCTTATTACTTGGGGGGAAATCATACACAGCTTGGAGAAAGAGAGAGATAACGAAAAGAACTTGGAATTTGAAGTCAGGGAACTTTGATTCTGCTACTTGTTCAGTGTGCCTACAGTGTGACCTTGAAGTCACTTGCCTCTCTGGACCTATATTTTCTTATCTGTGAAAGAAGAGGGTTGAATTCATTGATCTCATCTTTCTGTTGTGATCATTTAGCCTTCTTTGCTCTAGGCTTTCTCCCATCTCTAACATTCAATTCTCTTCCTTTACTCTCTTAGGATCTCTCTCTCTCTCTCTCTCTCTCTCTCTCTCTCTCTCTCTCTCTCTCAAAGTAATGGGGTTAAATGACTTTCCAGAGCTCTTATACGGAGTATATATCAAGTGTCTGAGATTGGATTTGAACTCAGGTTCTTCTCTCTCCAGAGCTGGTCGCTTATCCACTGCACTACCTAGCTACCCCAGGAGCTCTCATTTCCTCAAAAATTTAGGTTAAATGCAAGATATCCTTAGGAGCTCTTTTTCCATTCCATCACTCCCCTGTACCTCCCCCCCAACCCATCCTATCACCCTGTCTTTATTTTATATGTGTGTGTATTGTGTGTATACATAGTATGTGTAATTTATTATATATTATAAATATATGTATATATACACACACATGCATATATACATATATATATATATGCGTGTGTGTGTGTATGTGTGTGTGTGTGTGTGTGTGTGTGTGTGTGTGTATTTCAGTTTTACATATTGTCCTGACCATTAGAATGCAAGCTTTGGTAGGCAAGGACAATTTGAATTTTTATCTTTGGATCTCAGCACCTAGCCTAGCACCTTCTAAGTAGTTTCTTAAACATTATTAGTTGATATGATGGGCATGGCTCCTCTCAGCAGTTTATTGATCAAGGGCAATCCTGAAAGACTTGGGATGGATAATGCCATCTATATCTAGAGCAAAAAAGCTATGGAGCCCGAATGCACAGGAATTATGTTCATTTTTTAAAAATTTCTTTTATGTTTTTCCTTTTTTTCTCCTTAGTTCTAAGTCCTCTTTCACAACATGACCAATATGGAAATATGTTAAGCACGATTATACACGTGCAACCTATATAATATTGCTCACTGCCATGGGGATGGGGAGTGAAGGAAGGGTGATAGAAGAATGTGGAATTCAAAAGCTTGGAAAAGGATCAAAGTTGAACATTATCTTTGCATCTAATTTGAAAAAAATAAAGGAAAATGCAAGACTGATTGGAACATTCTTTGTTCTGATATTCACTGTTCTAAGCTCTCTTCTCTCTCACATTCTGTTTCAATGGTCTAACATTTGTCATTGCAGCATTCCTTTCTCTCAAATACCATCCAAATACAATCAAATACCATCAGCATTCTATTTTTTAATTCTAATATTCTATAGCAGTCTATACTCTAGGCTACCATACATCTAGTATTTAATGTCTTAGGGAGCATCCCTACTCTAAGATTCTGTGTTCTAACATTACAACCCAGTGAGGAGAGTGTTGGAACTAGAGTGGGGTTGGTCTGAGTTCATCATTCTACATCCTCCAGAACTAAAAAACCACAGAAAAGTCATTTGAAGCTCCCAAGCCTCAGTTTCCTCATCAGTGAACTAGTAATAGTAATACTCATAATATCTATCCTCCCAATATTATAGAGAGGCTCAAATGGGATAAAAGAGTCCTTAGAAGATTTTTCAAGGCACTAGATCAATGCCAGTTATGGTTATGTTTCCATTTTCCAAGGTCCTTGCTTAGATGTGGGCAGAAGGACCTCTCTTATTCTAGATATGGATGGGAAGTGATCAAATGTATTTGTTGAATACTTGTCTAAATCAGATAAGTATTTATCACTGGATATTACTAGACTTGATCCTGAATCAATGTAAGTTAGAGATCATTCAATCCAACCCCCTTATTTTGTAAAATTCGTCACTTGTAAGTGAGGAAAATGAGACATAGATGGTTTGAGTGACTTACCCAGGTTCATGTGGCTAAGAAGTAGCTGAAGTAGGATTTGAACTCAAGTCTTCTTGACATCAGTTCCAGTAGCTGAATTCACCCTATCAGATCAGGTTGCTTCAAGGAGTGAGCCTGAATCAAAGACTACAGAATGAGGGAGCTGAGAGGGCCAGATACATGGAGATACAGTGCCAGCAGGAGCATTTGCTCTTATTCTTTTCTGCCAGAGAAAGAGTTGGCCATAGAAGAAGGGGCTGGCACCCCTCCACTTACCCTCATCCCCCCACTGAGACTTATCATCTCCCTGGGTTCCAGCCCTGTATTTGTCTCCCTTGTTTGACACCCTCCTGATATTTTCTGTGATTGAGATAATTTATTTGCTCCCATGCTAACTTTTATTGCTTATTGATTTTCTCCAGCTTGCGGAGGAGGCCGAAGCATTGGCTTTTATCTGCTTAAAGCTGTAGAAATCACATAGTGGAAAGAGTAGGGTGTAAAATTCTACCACTATAAGAACTGGCCCCAGTCCATATTAATGGGACTGTGATGACTCTGGGTGTTTGATCACAGTTTGGCTGATTCTGCCATCACTTCTGCTGTCACAAGTCCTAAGGAAGGCAAGACATCAGGTCAGGGCCAACCAGGATGGGTTAGAACCAGGATTCCAGTTGGGTAATCTGGCAGACAAGAAGACCAGAGGTTATTTTTCAAAGAAATAAAGAAGCAGGAATATAAAAGGTTAATCAATAACAAAATTAATTAATTCAAGTTGAAAGGAGGTGAAGTTCATTTTTGGGAGCATCAGAACCTTCACTATTAGGAAAGAAACCAGCATTTGTATATCAAGAATTTACTCATATTTCATTTGATCTTCACAACAACCTTGAAAGGAAGTTGCTATTGTAATCCCCATTTTACAGTTGAAGAAACTTAGGCAGACAGATATTAAGTGACTTGTCTAGTTTCACACAATTAGTAAGTATTTGAGACAGGATTTGAACACAGGTCTTTCTAATTTCAAGCAATCTCTCCACTATACCACTTATGAAGAATAGGATATAACAAGATGAGCTCCAGACCTAGGACAGAAGCTGTTTTCTCTGGTCAGCTTTAGCTACTAAAACAGGTATGGATATCCTTGAGACCTCATTCATTCATTCATTCATTCAATATTCCTTGAATACTTACTATGTGCAAATCTATATCTTAGAACTAAACACATAAACTTGCACATAGTAGGTAGTCAGAGAATATTGAATGAATGCGTGAATGGATGAATGAGTGAATGAATACATGAGAACTTATGATGAGGCACTTTGGCAGGAGCTGGGAACAGAAAGACAAAAATGAAATAATTCTAGCCCTTGAAGAATGTGCATTCTAAATGGGGAGGAGAGAACAACAGAAATGGGTAAAGTGATAGAAACTTGTGCTCCCTAAATATTTGTTGAAATGATTTGACCCTTAAAGGACAGAGACTGGGACCTTGAGTAATTAGATTGGGTATTTTGGTTGGTTCATTAGAAGATGAAGAGGAAAAAACTCTGGGTTTGGAGCCAAAGAGCATGGGTTCAAATCCTACCTCTTCTAGCTTGACCATGGAGGAGTCATGTTCCCTCTCCTAGGCTCTGTTTCCTCTCCCTTACAATGAGAGGCTTTAACTAGATGACCTTTGAAGACTTTCCCCATCCTAAGTCTGATAGTCTGACTCGGGCCTCACCACTCAGCTCTGTCGCCCAGTAGACCCCACTGATCAGCTGTCATTTGTTTTACAGCAATATTGACCTTTTCTCACTAAGTGGCAATATTTTTCCTATTCCCTGAAACTCAAAATCACAAGTGCTGAGCTCAATAGACAAAGATAAATGCCAATGCCCTGGTTGCTCCACTCTGGGGTATAGCAGCTTAATTCTTACACAGCTCTCACATGGAGCATCAGCTGAGTCAGAAATGTCAGATCAGAGGTAGTCTTGCTCTACTGGGTTAGATGTGTGGCACAGTTCAAAGAATGTAAGCTTTGGGGACAGGATTTGAATCCAGGCCCTATCACTTATCACCTGTGTTGCCTTAGGAGTCACTTTATTTCTCTGGAACTTAGGTTACCCAACAGTAAATGAAAATATGGGTTTATATGACCTCTGAAATCCCTTTCAACTCAAAATCTATGATCCTATGATGCTTCTCTATGTCAGAACTAAGGTTTGGGCAATGGTAAGATGGGTCAGAGCATGGACCATAAGGGCTAGGCAGCAAAATGGAAGGGAAGAGCAAAGGAATCAGGTTTGAGAGTTGAAATACAGCCAGGAAGCGATTATTTTAGCTACAGTCCAAGGACATATGAATGCAAAGGTATATGGGAAGAGGGAAAGGAAGGGAATATGCATTTATTTATTCTGTGCTAAGGGTTTTATAAGTATTACTTTATTTGATCCTCATAAAAACCATGGCTTCTTATTATCCTTATTTTACTGTTGAGGAAACTGAGGCAGTAAGTGACTCAAGGTCAGGTATAGTGCAAGTGTCTGAGGCAGAATTCCAATTCAGGTCTTTCTGATTCTAGGGTTCCTATCCACTGAACCACCAAACTGCCTCAAACAGGAAACTTGACAGTCCTGTTCTTTGTTTGAAAAATGGACCAATGACATCCCAGTATTGGGGTAAAATAGTGGATAATAGGTGTGTCTTGAATTGCAAGTAAATTGGATTTAAGTGAGCCACAGTACCACAAAAATCATCAGCTTTACTTTCTCTTCCAGAGTTGTCCAAGTCCAGTAGAAAGACAGAGGTCAAGGTGACTGGTGATGACCCAGGATGCTGTGGTTGATCTTGGCTTCTTCGATGTGTGACCAATCTCTAACTTTCTAAGCAGGACAGCTAGGTGGCACAGTGGGTAGGCCATTATCCCTGGAGTCAGGAGGACCTGAGCTCAAATCTGACCTCAGACATTTACTAACAGTGTGACCCTGGGCAAATCACTTAACCCTGATTATACCAAATCCAGTCTTCTTGATTCATATCTGGCTACTAGACCCAGCTGACTCTGGAGGAGAAAGTGAGGCTGATGATTTAGCACAGCACCCTTTCTCTAATCCAATTCACTTGTTTGTCATTGGCAATACCTCCCTGATGTCATGGTCTTTTTTTGAGAATGAGGGACAAGCAACAACCACAAGCAACTGCTTCACCTGCCTTCACGGTTGTTGGAACAAACTGCCCCTTGGAATGTAAGCTATTTTGCAAGTAAGTATTGTTTCATTCATTGTATTTGTATTCCCAGGACCTAGCATTGTATCTTAAACACAATATATAGAATTCATTCCTTAACCTGGCTAATAGAGACCTGGTTCTTTAAAGCCCTAAAGGCTCTTGGGACCAGAGGGACATTAATTAGTTACCTAGACCCAACCACTGCTCCATCCCCAATCTTCTTGACTTTATTCCTGCTAGGCAATCATCCAGATATTGGAGAACTTCAGTAAAAAGGTCACTAGAGGCAACCTGATTCCATAGTTAGACTATTCTAATCTAATTCCTTAGATGGAGCCAAAACCTGCTTTTTTTTTGTAACATCTACCCATTAGTCCTAGTTTTGTCCTATGAGATCAAGTAGAATATATTTAATTTCTCTTCTATGCCACAGTCCTTCAAATACTTGAGGTCAAACTCCTCTCCACACAACCTCCTCTCCTCTCCTCATCTCTTTTCTCCATCCAGGTCTTCACTTTTCCTTTTTTAGGTACGAGGGAAGTCGGCTAGTCCAGGAACCAACTATTGCCATAGCATGAGCAGAAAAGGAAGCTCCCTGAATGATGCACAGTGCCAAGTAGGGGTGGGGGAGGCAGGGGGGCAGCAGCAGCAACATAGGCACACAGATGTGGAGCAGTAGCCTGGAGGATGTGGGAAAGCTGCCAAGATTAGCAAATCATCATGGGGTACAATTTTCTGGGCAGCTTTAGGGCTCAGAGGGAAGGGAATCCTGATTGCTGCATCAAACAGCTGTGGTCCTGTTCAATGCCCTTTAGCCTGGAAGCATCTGGGACAGCATCAGGGACCTTCCCTTTAGCATCCTGAGACAGGAGAGACTGTGGTGGCAAGGAACATCTCCACCTGGTGGGTTAAGCATTGCCCTCTCCTGGTATCTTCAAATCAATTGGAAATAGAGTGCAGGTTCGCCTCTACTGCTCTAATTGGATTAAATTGATGATGGGCCGATTGGGGCCATAGGGCCAATGAGGGAGTGGGGATGCAAGACAAACAGGAACTTAATTGGTTCCAGTCAGGGAAAATGCTGATATCCTGATTCTATTCTGGTTTGGAGAAAGATACAATTCAGTTCCAAATCTAAGCTGTGCCTGTGGAATAAAGTCGAAACTTCTTTGGTTGGCATGCAAAGTCCTTTATGACCTGACTCTGAGGACCATGGATCAGCTGAAACAACTGGGACTATATAGCTTAGTGAAGAGAAGGCCTTGAAGTATAGTGAATTCTAGATAGAAGGAATAACAGGAAACTTTTAGACACATCTCCTTTTACAGAAAAGGAAATGGAGTCCCTGGAGGGGGAAGTGACTTGACTATATCAGAGAAAGGATTTGAACCAGGATTTCTGATAACAAAACCCATCTCTTTGCAAGGACTGTGTTGCGGACATAGGAGTAATTGTTTGACTTTCATTCCTGAAGAAGACCATAACACCAGAGAGGTGATACTATGATATACAAGTGATCTGGATCTAAGTGAAGGAGGGTAGTGTTACATTCAACTTCAGAGTCATCTAGGTCCAGTGGCCAGATATGGATCAAGTTGACTGGAGATGGCCTTTGATGCAGTGGGACTTTGGTCTTTTTGAGCTAAGGCCTTTCCCAGGTCTCATTTTGCCTGAGGCAATGGCCATTCAATGATTAAGGCTAGGTAAAAATGAGACAAAGAATGGCTTATTTTACCTCATCAAAAACAAACAAATAAATGAATAAATGAATGAATGAATAAATAAATAAATGAGCAAACAAACAAGCAAATAAATAAAATAAATCTAAGGGGGGGGTAGACCTTCAGATTTCTGTCTGTTCTTACCACATGAAAGGCCCCATGCAAACCCCATAACTTAGCTCATACTGTTTATTAACACTTCAAATACTGTCCCCTTCTATTCCTCAGATACAATCCTACTTATCCCAAATTGCCCCAAATAAGTCCTTTTTCCTCAGCAAAGTCTTTTTTGATCACAGCGGTCCACACTGATCTCTCCTTGATCACATGTAGCTCGGACAGCTCACTGGTCACTCACTATGGACTTCTTTATGTTTTTATGTCTATTAAAGAAGCCCCAAACAGACTATGAACTCTATAAGGACAGGAACTGTGTTATAGTCTAATTCAGCTTTCCCAGTATTGATCACAGGGACGTTCACGTGGTTGGTGTTTAGTAAACATTTGTTTATTGACTAATTTGGGGATGGAGAGGATGGTGAAAATCTTTACAATTTATAAAACTTTATAATTCAACAAAAGAAAATTTTTCTCTCACCTAAATTCACATTACAATTTCTACTGTTCTCATAAAGTCTTATCATCCCTATCATAATTATAACTGCCACGATCATGTCTATCTCTGCCATTATTTCCATGGACATTCTTATACCTGATACAATCCATCTCTATTCCCATTCTTACTACAACTACTTCCATTGTCATAATCGTCATTGCTACCACCACCACAAACATCACCAGCATCAGAATCATGGCCCCCAAGAATAGTATTTCCATTTTCACCATCATCATTCAGATCATAACAACCACCACCATCCCTATCCCTACCATAACCATCAACATTCCTAAACACATCATCTCCACCAGCATTATCACCTCCACCACCATAGTTAACCTCAGGTTCATTATCATTGAGTCTGCATACTTCATTTAATGCTTTAAAGTCCAATTAGTGCTTTCTTCATAATATCTCTTTGAAGCAGGGAGAGCAAGTTATCATTGCCTTAGTTTATAAATGAGGTGATGTCTCATGAGGGAAAGTGTCTAGAACATAACTCTGAGTTTAGTGCTGTTTCTTTTAATTATATTTCATTGCCCCCATAATCATTAGCATTGCTATCATCATCCACCAGCACCATCACTACCAACACCATTCCTACCACCACCATCATAATCACTACTACCACCATCATCATCACCTCTCCCCTATATGATTAATTTCTATACTTAATCCATTTGTCACCAAATCTAAGTAATCCAGGGATATGTTTAAATATTTTCTTATTAATTAACAAAATTGCAAAGCCTCTTTGTCGTTAATTAATTAATTGGTTTGAATCTCTACCTCATTTTATTATTTATTACATAAATTGGATTAACCTGTTTTGAATGGTAATCATCTTCATATTAAATGCCTTAATTTCCTATAATTATATAACATTAAAATCACTAAATAGATATTTTATCATCAATGAACTGAAATAAATAAAAATAATATATTTTCTATTATTTTGGCTATGAAAAATATCAAGAAAAAGTTAAATACATTCTCTTAGGGAAGAAAATAGTTAGTTTTTTTCTTTTTCATATGTTTTGCCATCACAGTGAATTCAAAATGCATTATAAACTGTCAAATCTTCATCGGCTTTTCACAGAATTTTCCTTATATTTGTAGAAAGGACTGATATCCATATGTGGCATGGGGGTGTCATTGTGTGACTTAAAGAGAGATAGAATAGCCTCTCCTCCCTCCACCTTTTTTCAAGGTAGGCTAACTCCTTCCAGGAGAGGAAGCAATGGATTGGGACCAAACGCTTGGACACTTTTTCTCAGGTAGAGGGGGAAACTGGGCTAGAGGTATATCTATTAGCCCCCTTAAATATTATTGGTCCAGGCCAGGGAAGGATTCCTTTTTATTTCTTCCAAGGGCCATTTGGATATTTATATCATAATTCTAGATCTATATTTGGTCAAACATTTAATTAATTCACCCCTAAAAAGCTGCTAGCTCTATTGAATTTTGAGTTCTACCTGTGGCTGCCTTGTCAATGACACAACAAAATGATGTTTTTTTTTTCTTTTTTGCTTAAAGATAAACTTTATTTTTAATTTTTTGCAATTGTATGTAAAGATAGTTTTCAATGTTGCTTTTTTGTGTGAGATTTTGAGTTCCACATTTTTCTTTCCATGATAGTGAGGAATCTAATATCGGTTTTACATGAGCAACCATACTAAACTAATTTCTAAATTAGTCATGTTGTGAATGAAGAATCAGTGAAAAAGGGAAAAAATGAGAAAGAAAAAATACAATAAATTTTAAAAAGTGAAAATAGAATGTTCTGGTCTGCTTTCAGGTTTCATAGTCCTTTCTCTGGATGCTGTTTTCATTTTCCATCCTTTTCCATCTTTTAGAATTGTCTTTGCTCACTGTACTCCTAAGAAGAGGCAAGTCTATCATAGTTGATCATCACATACTGTTGCTGCTAAGGTATACAGTGATTTCTTGATTCTGCTGACTTCACTCAGCATCAGTTCATGTAAGTCTTTCCAGGTTTTTCTGATATCCACCTGATCATGATTTCTTACAGAACAATAGCATTCCATCACATTCATATACCATAATTATTTGTTCAGTCATTCCCTAATTGATATGCATAGGGGATATGATTTTCAAGGTTTCAGATAAGTTTCTTACTAATTAAGATTCTAATTAATTAATTAGAATTAATACTTAATTCTAATTAATTAATAAGTAAGTTCATTAATGGGGAAAGGAGGTTCCAAGCTATATGTCCAAAATGTGACCCCCCTTTTCCACCAGATCTCAATTTCACAATGAACACACATAGCAAGTAAAGAAAGGCATTTATCCAAGTTGATAGCAAATGCACATATTTCTGGGAAGAAATGAGAAAGTACATTTATCATAGATGCCAGATTAAAAGGGTTCTTAGAAAATGTACTGTTCGAGCTGGGAGGGACCTTAGAACAGAGTTTCAGAATTAGGACATAAAATATCAGATCTGGGAGGGTCCTTAAAACAGAGAATGTCAGAGTGGAGAACAGAAAATATCAGAAGTAGAAGGGATTTTTAAGGTTAAACATTTTATATCAGTGAAAGAGTCCCAAAGGAGTTAAATAGCTTAAGACCAGACAACTAGACAGTGGAAGAATCAGCTCCCAGTAAAAAGATTTTGGGGGGAATGTTATGATGGTTGGGAGGTGAGATGGGCTGTCCCAGGACATTGCCACATAGTTACAAGTATTTTCCTGTTATTGCTACAGCTTGTTACTGTTTCTGGCTGACTTCTTAGTTCCTGACTGTGACCTCAGGCCTAACCAACGATTGTCTTTTCAATGTCTACTTTGGATAGAGTATGTGTGGGAAGTTCACCTAGGGTATGACTAATAGGACTAATTATTCTTTTAAGTAAATCAAGCATAAACTCAGTTGTTTCTACTTGCAGGAGTACTAAAGCCATCTAAATGGGGGTCAATGTCTTTTGCAGACACCCTCGCTGGCTCCTGGTTAGGGCTTTAGTTTCCTTGGAGCTCTTGGATCACTCTTCATCACTGAGCCCTCTCCCTTCCCCTCTGGAGCCAACTAGGGTATCCCTACCCAGGCCTCTTCCCTTGTACCTCTGGGTTTCCTGGTCTTCAGGCTCCTCTTCCTGGCACTTCCATTCACTGTAAAATCTTGTGTCATTATTTTCTGTTAATAAAGTGGGACAAACTTAAGATGCTTAAGTGTTGATTAAAGGCTTTGATCTCAGCAAGTGAGATGAGAGTCCATCTGCTGAAAAGGTTCGCTTTGTGAAATGCATATTCTGAGTTTGCATAATCTCCCCTGTTAATGTGGTGTCAGAGCTGGTGTTTTATTAGTAGAACACGACTGCCTTCCCTCCCTGCTTGTCGGCTCTCTCTCTTGTTTTCTCTTGATCCGGGCCCTGCAGTCAGTATGGGTTATGGAAATCAGCTTGTGGCCTGCCTTGGATACTCATCATCAGGGCCTCTGTGACTCTCCAGTCTGGACCTTTTCCTTCCCTATTTATCTGATCGTGTGAAGCAAGTGCGACTAGATGTTTTGCACCACTGGCAGGAGCTGTGTGGGAGTGACAAAGACTGGAGCAAAAATGAATGCAAGGCCACAGAGGTGTCTGGGGAAGGCTGGACCTGGCTCAGGAAGGACCTAGAGAGCCAGTTCTAGGGGAAACAGTGGCTCAAGAAGGAGGTTGGAGACAGAAATGTCAGTGCCTTAGAATGTCAGAACAGGAGGGACCTTAGAACATGGAATGTCAGAGCTGGGAGGAGTCCTTAGAACACAAAATGTCAGAGCCAGGAGGATCCTTAGAACAGAGAATGTCAGAGCTGGGAGGGGTCTTAGAACAAGGAATGTCAGAGCTGGGAGGGGTCTTAGAACAAGGAATGTCAGAGCTGGGAGGAGTCTTAGAACAAGGAATGTCAGAGCTGGGAGGGGTCTTAGAACATGGAATGTTAGAGCGAATGGGACCCTAGAAAGAATGACAGAGCTAGTGGGACCTTAGAATATTAAACTATCAGAGCTGACCTTAGAGCACAGAATGTCATAACTGGTAGGACCTTAGATTATAGAATGAGGGGCCTTAGAACACAGAACATTAGAGCTGAAATGAACAGATCAATTCAGTTTTTTTTAAATCAATCCTATTTATAGTTAGTTTAATTAGTCTTATCACTGTCTAAGCCATGTTTTTTTAAATTTCTGAACTTCTTTCAGAAATTTTGCAAGTCTATAATGAGTTAAGTTTAGAACTACAGTATTCCTGATGACTATTCTATTCTTACCTCAAGGAAATCTGTTATCCTTGAGGATGCACTTGGATACCAGAGAGTATGGTCTAGTATATTTACCCCACCAAGCTATCCTTCAAGGATGTCTAGTTGGCTATCCAAAGAAGTCTGGTCTGCTAACCTTGCAGGTGGACTTACATGAAGGACATATTTTAGTCATTGGAGGGCAGGAGGGGGTTGTTACTAGCACCTTGATTCTCATCTTCCAGTCAATCATATTGTCCCCTATGCTTAAGCTCTGTAACCAATCATGCTGCTCTCACCATTCATGATGCTGAATTCTATCCAATAATAACTTTTCCTCACCTACAAAGTTCTGTTCTTTGTTCTGTACTAAAAGCTATAAAGGAAGCTATTCCCCCCTCTTTTGTAATCTTAGCTTTTCTGAGGCAGCTAAGCTCTTATTTATTGGTAAATTTGTGCTTTATTAATAATAAATTGATAGTGCTTAGAACTTTGTGCATCAATCTACCATAATTTGAATATTATAGTGCCAAGAGGGATCTTAGAAGCCAGACTGTTAGAGCTGGGAGAGTCCTTAGAACACAGCATGTCAGAACTGGTAGAGCCTTTAGAACATAGATTGTTGGAACTGGGAGGGATCCTGGAACACAAAATGTGAAATCTGAAAACTTTTAGACCATAGAATTTCAAATCTAGAAGGTCTCATCATTATATCATAGATTTAAAACCCAAAGGAAACTTAGAACTGGAAGGAATTTTAGAATATAATGTAGGCTCTGGCTTTCCTTTCCCAGAATTCTGCCATATTTAGTCCTTAGTGTTCTAGGTTCATCCTAAATATCTGGAGGAATTTCTTTTGTAATTAATTGACTGGATTCCAACCTCTCTAAGTAATGACTAAGTAGTGCCCCAGGTCCATATGATGACCTCACATCAAATAGCTTTTTCAAAGAAATATTTACTTTGATATAAAAGTGCAAGCATCCTTCCCTCTCTCCCCAGCATACACCCCAGGGCCATACTCCCCCTTATCCCTCCACAGTCATTTGAGAGAGTGAATTCATACATATCTAAATTCCTACATAGCATGGGTTCAATTAAGTTCACACTCAAATGTAATATCACTACTGGATGTACTTTGTCTCAACTGCCATTTTACTAAGACCAATGATCAGTCCTAACAGTTCAAACCATTGGTACTGGACTGGTTGCAAAACTGGGATTCCAGAGTTTGTTTTCCTGACCTTTTGAAAACTTTTAAAGCCAGAATTTCTAATCATTTCATGCAGAGGGGAAAAGAATAATGGCAGAGGCACCATTAGGCCTTAGAGAAAAGAAGGTCTATAGACTTTCTCCTTATAACTTTATCTCTCATTGATTGGTTGATTGGTTGTTGTCCTTTGTTGTTGAAGAGGACCAAAATAACATCACAATGTTGGAATTAAGGTACAGTGTGACCAAATATGACTGATCAGACCCATATAAGTTCAGAAGACATCACCACATATAAACATTTAGAGTGGAGATATCTCTAAATTTGTACATCTTCTGTTTCCTTTGAGTTCCTGCAATTCTTCTTTGCCCATGGAACTCAGTGCTTTCTTTGATGTGGACACACCATACTGGGCAGTCCTGTGCCAGTGTCTTCCATATCTCATAACTGATTCCAATATTCTTCAGAGAGATCTTGAAAGAGTCTTGTATTGCTTCTTTTGATCTCCTTATGAGCATTTACCTTGTCTGAGTTCTCCCTGTATTAGGCAAATATACATTTGGCATTTGAACAACATTGTCAGTTGGACACTGGCAGCAATGGAATCAAACTGAGAGAAAGCAGCCCAAGAGGATAATGATCAAAACTGTGGTCAAAGTTTAAGATGCCAATCTGAGCATAGTGGTTGGGGTAGTTTCATGTAGAAGTCCAGGAGGGGTGGGCAACAATTAGAACAGCATGGCCTTAAGGTAGATGCTTCTCTAGGCCAGTAAAACTGTTGGCAAGGCTGGGGAGGAGCTGGAGTGATAATAGGGAGAAATGATGTTCATGATCACACAATCCAACTTCCTCATTTCTCAGGTCAAGAAACTGTGGTTCAGAAAAGAAAATGATTTCTCCAGAATTATCTATGTAGTAAGTAGCAGAACCACAATTAGAATCCAGGCCTCCTGTCTTTCCATGAAATTCCTGTCTCTCAACCACCTTTTTTTTCAGACCTTAGTTTTTATGCAACTAGTTGGGCACATTGGTTAAAGTAAAGACTTGAACCTGAACTTGAATCCCGCTTCTTAACTTTGGGATCCTGGGTAATTCCTCTAAGCTCTCTCTGACTCAATTTCCTCATTTGTAAAATAGGGATAATAATTACATCTATCTCTCATAGAATTATTGTGAGAATCAAATGAGTTAGCTTCTTATAAGAAGTCTTTACTCACTCTAAATAAGTGCTAGCTATGATAATTAGTACCTTGTATGACTCTTCCTGATGGGCATACTACAAGTTTGGTCCCAATGTTCTGTCTCTGTCTCTTTCTCTATTTCTTCCAGCTCCTGGCCTTGTTGTGTCCTAGGCTGGCTTGAGGGTCTGGACTCTAGCAGCAACCCTGGCTCTCTTCCCACTTGGGGGCTTTTGGTCCCAAAGTTATTTCCTCAAAGGACTTGTCTCTGGATCAGGGTCCATTGGGGACTTTCCCTTGTGAGATCTTTTCCATTGGGGGTGGCAGGAACCCCATTATTGTGTAGAAAATAAAGAGTACCTTGGCAGCAGTTTGTAATTACTCTTCCCAAACCAATGGGCTATTAATTTCCACGGTTAGCTAAGGACCATAAAACAACAGGGTGGTTTTACACAGCTCTTGTCACCAGTTAAAATGGAGACATAACGTGAAATATAAGCAAGTTGGAAAAGAGAGGGGCTGGAGACAGGCTTGGAGAGGCTGTAAACCAGCTGCTAGTTGGAAAGAGGAAACAATAAGGGGTGAGGTTTAGTCCCAGAGAGCCCTTGTAGCAGACAGTGGTGCTGGGCAGGCTCAGGATTTGAAGTATTCAAATGGAATACCGATATGCAATCTTAGAGCAATCAGACAATAGATCAGGTTGTCTTGTGTTTTAGGTAGTGAGTCCTACATCAAAGATCAGGTGACTGTCTTTAGGGATGCTATTGGAGAGGTTGGTATGGTGAGAAAAGAAGTAGACTAGTGTTTGGGGATAATTCTTTGCCAGGAAGGATGTATGGGTAAGGGTGGAGGGAGGGAGGGAAGGCAAAATCTGAAGATAAACCCTTACTCAGATTTGATGTCTGATATACCTGTATGGGATTTTTTGAGAGAGAGAATGTTATAGTGAATAGAGAGTGAGACTTGGAGTCAAAAAGTCTTGAGTTTAAAACCTAGCTCTCATGCCAACTCACAGGAAAACCATAGATTATTACCCTATACTCTCTCACTGAGTTGTGATTAACATGGGTAGAAGGAATTTCCATCCTGGGAGTTACTTATAATGGTGATTCACAGAACTAGGTCACACACTGACAAAAACAGAACTTTTTATTATTTTTTAAAAGTGCTTTCATATAGGCATCATAGGTATCTTGGTGCCAGTCTCATCTTTCTGAGTCTGGTCAAGTCACTTAATCTCGTTTGTCTTAGTTTCCTTACCTGTCAAATGAGCTGGAGGAGAAAATTCCTGTATCTTTGCCAAGAAAATCCCAAATGGGATCACAAAGAGTCAGATACTATTGAACAACAAATTCATATATATACATATATATATATATATTTTCCTCACAACAATTTTCCAGGTATGGAAATCATCCATCAGATATTATTATGCCTATTTTATATATGAAGAAACTGAATCTCAGAGAAGTTAAATGACTTCTTCAGAGTACTGGGAATGATTAGTAGCAGAAGTGGGACTGAAATCCACTAGCATTTTAGTGTTATTTGGATTCCAGCATACCAATGCCCTTGTTGTGAGATCTTAGTTCCCAAGTAGTCATCCAATCTGAATATTGAATATTTCTAGTAATGAAGAGCTTACTACCCAGAATGCACAGTAGTCCCTTTCATTGTGGGATAGAGAGACACAATGCTTCCAATTTCCCCTTCTCCAATCTAACCCGCATATAGCTTCCAATTTGATATTCTGAAATACAGATAAGACCATTTTGTCCTGCTGTCCAAAAAATAATCTTCAATGGATCCCTAATACTTCTAAGCAAAAGTACATAATCCTTAGCTTGGTCTCTATGATCTCATTCTCAACTACTTTTTCCAGTTTATTTCATATTATTTCCCTTTATATGGTTTCCATTTTAGTCAAGCTGACCTGCTAACTGTTGTCTCTACTTATCATTCTGTTTCTTGACTAAGTTAAAATAGTTGTTCCTCAGTTATTTTCAGTCATGCCCAACTCTTTGTGATCCTTTTTGGAGTATTACTGTCAAAGATACTGGAGTGCTTTGCTATTTCCTTCTCCAACTCATTTTACAAATTAGGAAACTGAAGTAAACAGGGTTAAGTGACTTGCCCAGGGTCACATAGCTGGTAAATATCCTAAGGAAGAAGAGTTTTCCTGAACTCCACACCTGGCACTCTTCCCTCTATGAGTTGACTCAGTCCCTTTGCATAAGTGATCTTTAAAGTTTGGAATTAACTCCCTTTTCCCGTTAGCTTCACAGGATCCCTAACTTCTTTCAAAGTATTGTTCAGATTCCTTCTCCTACTTGGGTCTTTTCCAGACCTTTTTTTCCTTTGTACCAACTCCAGTCTTCCCTATTATATCAGTTTTCCTGAACATCTAGCATATGTATATATGCTATATACATACATATATATATATATATATATATATGTATACCTATGTAAATTTAATCTCTTGTAAGCTTCTGGATAGCAGGGACTGTTTCATTTTTGCTTTTGTATATCTCTAGTGCCTTGACTTAATAAATAGAAATAGTCCTTATGGAATGAAGATGATAGAATGTCTTAAATTTATACTAAATGAGGATAATTCAAAGGAACTGAAGCAATGAAGGAGAGAAGGTTCACAGAGATATAGCAGTTGTTTTTGTCTAGCTCAAAGACTGTCATTAGGGAAAGGAATTTAAACTGTGGTTGACCCCAGAGAACAGAACAATCGAATGAATAAAAGAAGGAATGAATGAAAAAACCCCATCAAGTATTTATTATGTGCCAAACACTAGGGATTCAAAGAAAAAAAGCAATAGTCCCTATTTTCAAAGAGATCGCATTGTAATTATGAGAGACAACATGTATTAAGGAGGGTTAGTTGCAGGTTGGATGGAAGAGTCTTAAATCCTAAGGCTTAGGAATACTCTGCAGGACAAATGGCAAGGTCCAGATTATTTTTTTAGCTTTTGCAAGGCAATGGGGTTAAGTGATTTGCCAAGGTCCAGATTTCTTTAGGGTGCATTGACAGTGCAATGTCAATGCCTGAGAGGGTGGTAAGAGGGTGAATGGTAAGACCTGTGTATCTTAGAACCTAGTGGGACAGATAATAAGGTACAGTTTATGGGAGGTTTTGTTGTAGGTGACTTCCTGATCATCTAAACAATGTGAACAGCCATGTCTACAGATAGGTAGGGAGAGGGGATGTGGCTGAAATAGTCTGGCCTGCCAACACTGGGAAGGAGAGACTGAGTACAGTGGCTGGAATGGGAATAAGGATCAGTATTTAGCCAGGATGTAAGGGAGATGTTTGAGTGGGAAAACTTTGTATCTGGGATGATAAGGAGGTTGATTGGGTTGTAAGAAGGGAACTCCATCCGTGGGTTCTAAAGGGTCCTCTGGATAAGCAAAAACAGCAATGGTTGAAATTGCAAAAAGATAAGTGGAGTAGAGCTTCATTGTATTCATTCTAGATAGAAGCACAATATCTGGGACAGATAAGTAAGCAATAAATAAAGGATTTTTCATTCCTTCATTCATTTGTTGGTTCATTTATTTATTCATTCACTCATTCAGTTATGGGTGAGGCTTTCCACAAACATTTGTTTGTGGATACCATTTTATTGATTTGTCAAGTCCCAGAACACTGCAGAGCTACCTAAATTATACTTTATAATCATTCAAAAGAATTTGGCCTCACTATCTCCATAGGACAAACCAAGTGGATAAAGAATTCATATTGTTCAGACAGTTAAATGCATTTGGATGGACAAGCTATAGAATTCATCCATCAGCACACGTAGCAAATGGACAATGAATTAGGGCTAGATTTTAATAGAGAAGAAAAGTGGACTGCTTTGCCTTTTGGAAATTGCCTGATAATTTCAATGCCCATCTTTTAATATCAATGTTCTTCAGTTATGGAACACACCAGGATCCTAGATAATAGAAGCTGATAGTCACTCAAAAGGAAGGAGAGACTCTCTTGATGAGAATGAGAAAGATGTGACAAAATACAAGTAAGTAAATGCATAGCAGAGGCATCTTTTAAAGGATTTTATTGTTCAAAATTTTGAGAAAAGGAAGGATTAGTACCTCCCCTACCTTTCTCCTCTCCACCTCCTATTCATTTTTTTTGTGTGTTATCTTTCCCCATTAGATTGTAAACTCCTTGAGGGCAGGGATTGTCTTTTTGTATTGGTATAATGTTTAATAACTGTTTATTGCCTTTGACTAGGATCAAATCAGCAAGACAAGTCAACCTATATTTAATAAATACCCACTCTATTTCAGGTACCAAAATACTTGTTAGATGTGTAATAGATAGGATTCATTTTCAGGAATGAGACTAGATGACTTCTGACATCCCTCCCAACTCTGAATTTCATTTTTTTTTAAGGTTTTCCCAAGGCCACACAGCTAGGTAATTATTAAGTGTCTGAGATCAGATTTGAACCCAGGTACTCCTGACTCCAGGGCTGGTGCTTTATCTACTGTGTCACCTAGCTGCCCCCCCAACTCTGAATTTCTATGAGTTATGATTTTGATGCTGAGAATCCCATTCTAATATTCAACTCTACAATCTAACCTGAGGTCAACTTTTTTTTAGTGATAAAAGTTGTGCCTGGTCCTTCAGATCTCTCAGTTATTTATGTTAGGAATTGAGACAATAGAAATCTGGGAAACAGAGGTTCCCTGTACCCTCATTCGCAATGACCAAGAAGTCATATAGAAGATGGAGACATGGTGCTGCCTCAAAGAGAAAGCCTGGAGTTGGAAGGTGGCAGATAGGAATAGGAAACTGAGATCTCTCTTAACAAAGCACAAGTACAACACTGGCATGTTGTAGATACTTAAGAAATATTTATTGATCGCTTCTTTCCTTTGCTCTTGGGAAAAATTTTCTCCAGAAAGGGATGGGGGAAAGGAACAGGGAGATAAGTTTACAATTCTGGCAAAAAGAGGTGTGAAGCCATGGTGTGTAGATTGACATTGCAGGCACCACTAATGGCACACCCCAGCTCATCCTCTATGTGTGACTTAATGAACTAGGAAGAATTTCCCAGGGTACCCAACCATGGAGCCCTGGTACAAGTACTGGAGCACAGACATAGTCTGCTACTATGATGGCAAGGATCAATGTCCAGCACTGGAATGGAGGTAGAAAACATCAACAGCACATGAGATGGAAGGAAGGAGAACAATTTTCTTTCTTCTTTTGTCTCTCTCTTTCTATGTCTGTATCTGTCTCTCTCTCTACCTTTGTCTCTTTCTCACTCTGTGTCTTTCTCTGATTATTTCTCTTTTCCTCTCCTCTCTGATATGTATCTGACTCTAAGACTCAGAAGGCTCACAGGCATACAGAATTTTCCCCCTCCCCAATTCTTCTCCAATGGTGGTTAAGCTAGGACAGCTCCATGGAAGAAGGCCTAAATTTTAGGAGATGATTGGAGACACTTTCCTGTGGTTTTCATTTTGTACAGAAAAAAAATGATGACATGACCAGGCAACACTGATCATCTGTTTTTTATGAATGTTGGGGTGGAGCTTGATTAAGAAGGAAAAATCACAGCTGTGGGGTGGGGGCATAGCAAGACAGAAATTTCCCTATACTTAGAAATTCTGGAATCATATGTCACCTACTCTAGATCAATTTCAAAACTAGGCAATGGTTTTCACTCTCCCATATCTACTCCAGGTTGCCCAGCTGGCTGCCTCACCCAGTAGGAGTAGAAAATACTGGGCAAAACCTCAGAGAAACCTTGACAAGACCATTGGATTAGTGCCATGAGTAGAGTCCCACCTAGTGGGCAAATTTTACATTCTACTGTCTCACTGTTCAGTTAATAAAATTACACTCTGTCTTCCCACAGGCTTAAGGAAGGACACACATGAGCTGGTGCAGACCATTCTCACTACTTCAGTTTTGCAAGGGTCACATGGGATACTTATGGAATGCATACAAATCCTACCCACCTGTCATGGTAGTTAACAACCAGCTGAGGATGTGTCTTTGAGCCCCCTAGTACCATACAGATAGACACACACCCACACAGACCTGCAAAGGACTTTACTCTTCTGGGAATGTGAAAGACAAGACTGATTTCCCTTGGATCAATGCCCAGGGTACCTGCCCAGAAAGAAAAACATAGACTCATAATATAGGAGGAAGGTATGGGACACCAGAAAAGAGTGTCCTTAGTTTAATGGATACAAACATTAGTGCCCCAGCTCTTTATCACTCAAAACACAGCTTTGCAATATTCTCTAGCAAGACTGGAGAACAGCCCAGCCAGATAACCTGTACAGGAAGAAGAGTACATTTTGCTGTGCTATCATTTATGAAAGGGAACAGGGACTTCCTTGCAGTCATTGGGCATGAATAGTCATTTTCCTGTCTGTTCTAAAATAGTGAGTCTTGTTTGACTAATCAGAGGCTACCAACCACTATGAGAATGTTAAACTCTTCTCCTGACAGTTCTGGCTAACCTGGCTTACCTGATCCTTCTCTAACCTTCCTTACTGGATTTAAACCCTTCCAAGGCCAAGCAGGGCTACTATTGGTCATCTCCCTACCTTTGAACAACACAACCTGTCTCTCCAGTGGGTTCATGATCTGATCCATGTGGGTTCTTCCTGCAACAAAGTGAATTCCAGTTCATCCATGCCTGCCCATTGCATGTGACTTTCATTCATATTTCACTGTAAGTTTCCCAAAGGGGACACATCTAACATTCCAGGCAATTTCCTCATATTCCCTTGACATTATATGAATACCAATGGAGCATTTAAGGTTTCTTTTATTTATTACTAAGCAATCAACCTTTTTTTCCCCCCTGAATCCTGCATTTCTCAGATGGAATCCTTTTCAATGCTTCTTTTGCATAACTCCTCATGTATAATGTGTTGCAGCCTGTCCATCCCCTCAAGAATATCTCTTGAATGATCCTCAATTTCTGTTCTTTGGAAACTACTACTTGTACAATATTACTAGCAGAATATTACCATGACAAAGATTGGCCTTTGTTTCATGAAGAAGACTGAGGGACATGAAAAGATCATTAGAATTTCCCAAAGGCATTCCAGTCTATTGCCATCCTTCAAATTCTGTTCTAGCTTATTAGTCACTTGTTATGTTCATCTAAGGTACTGTACTGATAAACTATTTGAGACAAAAATATCTTGAATCTATTGGTTGATCTAAATTTCTGGTTTGGAATCCAGAGCTTTCCTCCCTCTCCCTCTCCCCCATCCCCTTCCCAAAGTGTAGGTATATTACTGTTAACTATATCCACAAGAGTATGATGTCAGATGAAACAACATTAGTAGGTACAGCTAGTTCTAAAGGAAGTAAGATAAGTGGAGTAGAATTGGAGGTCCCTGGGTGGGGATGTTATAGTTGGAGCATAGCATGTTATGGTTGGGTGTTGTGACTTCAATATTTTAATACTCCCTGCATGGTTGGAGGAAGTACCCACACCAATGAAATCACAACAGCTTAAGGTATTTATACACTTTGTAATAACATCATTTGGGCAACACTATGTGGGCTGTATCTGTATTCTATTCTATAATTCAATCAGTGGCTTTAGGTTTGAAAGAGTTTACTTATAAGAGAGCAAACAAAGGAAATCGGTAGAACACCCATTTCTTCTCTGCCACCCCTGCACGTCATGCTAAAGATTACAATCATTAGCAAACAATTAAGATTGATGTTCCAGCTTTCTCTAACTTCACTCCAGCAAAAACAACAACAAAACCAAAAAAACCCACCAAAAAAACAAATATCATCTCCAGCTGTGGGAAGGGGGGGATGGGGTTCTGACAATGTAGAATGTCAGACTGACTCAAGAATTAATCTCATCAATTAACATTGATTGTTGTAAATTAAAACTAAAGAAAAATAATTGGTTGTATGTAGCCATTAGTGTTTAATGCAGATTAAAGAAATGAGATTTTTACAGATCAGAGATACGACAATTGTCTCTTTGAATGACTTGGCCACGTTCTCTCTTTTTGCCTTCCGATTACAGACTCTGCTTCCTGTGACTCATTTTGGCTGCAGATGATCTAGAGTTCTTGAAAGTTCTACCAGTGTGTTAAACAAAGAGATGGATTAATGGTCTTTGCAGGTCAAGGAACAGCTAGGCTAATCTCTTAGCTGACAGGTGAGGTTTAAAAGGCTCACCCTGAATTACACAGCTAGTAAATGGCTGAGAGGAGATTGGAACTTGGGTTTTCCTGATTCAGAGACCAACATCTCATCTACTAGGTCATGTTATACCTCAGCCCCTCTAAAGTTTAAGAAGCCCTGGCAAATCCTGTCAACCTAGAAAAGCTTTGGCTCAGCTCTTGATCATAGAATTTAGAACTGATTAGGCATTAACTACTCCATTCTTCTCACTTTACTGATGGAGAAATTGAAGCCCCCTGAGGAAGGAAACAAATATTCATCAAGAGCCCATTTACAAATGTTATTTTATTTTTCCCTCAAAACAACCCTGGGAAGAAGATACTATTCTAATAACCATTTTTATTGTTATGGAAACTTAGTCAGACAGAGATTAAGTAACTTGTCTAATTGGTGACTTAGGATGGATTTGAACTCAGATATGTCTGACTCCAGGTTTTGACCTCTACCCACTGTATCACCTTATTGCTTCTCAGGGTGGTGAAATGACTTGCCCACAGATGGTATAATGGCAGGTAGGAATTAACCTCACAGTTTGCTCTCAATCTTGCAAAGAGTTTACAATTTCCCACATGACTATGGTAAAGATGTGTGCACATGTGACTATGATTTCTTTTAGTTGGAGATAAATAAAATAAATAAGGAAGAGCTCCAGGCAAAGAACAAGAAGAAGTATTTTAATAAGGGTTAGGGAGAAGTCATGGAAGACTTCTTGAAAAAGATGGTTATGAGTTGGGCTTTGAAAGATACAAAGGACTTTAAAGCATAGAAATGTGATGTTTTGGGGGAGACCCTGACAGGCCTAGGGGAGCATTCAATCTATCAGTATTGATTAATCACCTAAGTGCAAGGCACTGTGCTTAGTTCAAAAAAGAGGTAAAAGGCAATCCTTGCCTCAAGGAACTCCCAATCTATTGGGGAAGACAATATACATACAACTATATGTGAACAAGCTATATACAGGATAAACAGGAAGTAATTAACAGACAGAAGGCACTAGAATTAAAATAGGTTGGGAAAGTCTTTCTGTAAAAGATGGGATTTTAGTTTGGGCTTCAAGGAAATCATGGAATATGAGAACAGAGATTTGGGGATGGAAGAAGACAGCATAGGAATGGACAAGAGTCAGAGAATAGACCGATCAACTAGAATATGTGAAAACATTCCTGACAGCCCTTCAGAAACCTGAAGAGATTAATCATATGTCTCACATCTTGTCTCCAAAATAAACATTCCTGTTGCTTTCAATTGGAACTTTCTTGGATTCTATCCCTTTCATGGATACTTTCCCGAGTTTATTTCATCAATGTTTCTCTTAAAATAAGGGACCTATATCTGAAGGCAGCAATCTTTATGTGGTTCACCTATGGCAGTGCTAGCATCTTTCTTGGGCAGATTTGTGGCATAGTGGATACATGGGCTTGGGGCCAGGAAGACTTGAGTTCAGATCCAGCCTCAGAGCTTAGCTGTGTGACCCTGGGCAAGTCACTTAACCCTGTTTGCCTCAGTTTCTGCATTTGTAAAATGAACTAGAGAAGGAAATGGCAAACTGCACTTAGCAGTGTCTGGCAAGAAAGCCCCAAATGAGGTCATGAAGAGTCGGACACGACTAAACAGTTACAGCTAGCTTCTCTCTCATTGTGGGCACTCTGACTATTTTTTCAGACTAAGAGAGCAGTAATTATTTTGGCTACCATGTCACCTTGTTGTTACAGGACACTAAAATGTATATATGGTCCTCTCACAAAGTGTTGTCTATCCATTTTGTCATCATGCAATTGATATTCTAAACCAAAGTGTAGTGATTTCATCTTATTAAATTTAGTCTATGGTGTGACTTTGTTAAAAATCCTTATGTCTTTCATACAGTAGATTAGATATCCCTCCAAGCCTTGCTGTCTTCAAGCTTGATAAGCATATCAGTCATGCCTCCATTCATGTCTAAGTTTAATGGCTAAGAATAATGTACCTTGCAATTCTGGGACATATTCCTTAGACTATCCCACCAGGATGACAGAGACTGGTGACTCTTTGCATCATCATTCAGCTAGTTCTGAACACATCTAACTGCTCTGCTTTGGTTGCTGTTACTACTACCTACAAGGTCTAAATAATTGTCCTGAGATAGTTTGTCCAAGGTTTTGCTGAAACCTAGTTCTGCCAGTTCCTTCTAGGTTACTTTACCTGTTCAAAAACTCAGCAACTAGGTGACAGAGTCCTGGACCTGAATTCAAAATCAATACCAATTAGATGTGTGATCCTGGAAAATTCACTTAACCTATACCTGCTTCAGTTCCCTCATCTGTCAAATGGGAATAATAATAATCCCTATCTTCTAGGATGGTGGTTTGGCTCAAATGAGATGTTTGACAAATGCCTAGTATGTAGTGAATACTGTATCAATGCTAGTTTTTATTGCTACTTCTGCTGTTGCGACTACTACTTCTATTTCTCTTCTGACTCTTTCTTTCTTTCTTTCTTTCTTTCTTTCTTTCTTTCTTTCTTTCTTTCTTTCTTTCTTTCTTTCTTTCTTTCTTTCTTCCCTCCCTCCCTCCTTCCTTCCTTTTCTTTCTTTCTTCTCCTCCTCCTCCTTCTTCTTCTACTACCACTACTACTAGTACTACTAATTCTATTGCTAATCTATTACTATTACTTCTATTTCTACTACTATTAATTCTATTACTAATACTTCTACTATTACTATTATTACTATGGTTGCTATTACTATTACTTCTACTACTACTATTATTATTACTACTGCTATTACTTCTACTATTTCTACTATTACTATTACCATCCCTTCATTCTTCTTCTTCTTCTTAATAATAATAATAATAATGATGATAATGATAGAAGTAGTAGTAGTAGTAATAATAGAATGAATGGTAGTAGTACTATTACTTCCATTACCATTACTTCTCTTACTACTGCTACCACTACACTACTATTATTTCTGCTTCTACTACATCTATAACTATTACTACTACTTCTAGTATTGCAACTATTACTTCTACTACTATAACTACTGCTATTACTATTATTACTTCTAATATTATTAATACTACTATTGCCACTCCTATTAACTTTACAAGAAGGAAATGTGATTTGGATGGCATGATGTGTTCTTCATAAACCTAATGTGACTTGAAGAAATCAAGAGTTCACTTTCTGAAGGCTCAGTACCTATCCCTTGAATTTGTTATCATAATTATTCTGTCACTAGTTCACTCTGTGACCTGGGGTAGGTATCTATTTCTCTCTGGGATCTCACTTATTGACAGTAAAGAAGATGGAGGGGTTGGACTTAGAGTCAGATAGGCCTGGGTTCAAATCCTCTTTTAGACACTTCTTAGCTATGAGATCCTGGGCAGGTCATTTGACCTGTTTCGGGCTGTTTCCTCATCTGTAACTTGGAGATAAAGATGCCACCTATTTCATGGGGTTGTCATGAGAATCAAATGAGATAATATTTGTAAAATGATTGCAAAGAACTATAGGAATGCTAGCTATTATTATTACCTATAAAAATGAGTTTGGATGAAATGATTCCTTTCTTGCTCTAATATGTTATAAGTCTTTGAAAGAAGTTGTCTATGACAGTGGCAATGTCTATACAATATCAATCACACCTAGTCATTTGTATCTTGATGCCCAAATCAGATTTTTCATTGTGATTCCTTGGAATATAGACCTCAGTGTCTCAGGTTGCTTAGGTAATGCCATTTAGCCTCTGGTTTGGGGGAACCCTGCTCTTTTTCTGGTACTTTTATCGATCACCTGGTTACTTCTCAGGTATATAGGTCACTCACCCTCCCCTAAAACCATGCTTATAGAATCACCTAGAGCAAAAGGGGCAGCTCTTTCACCCAGAAAAAGGTATCATAAAGGATAGCTGATATTTTCTACCTGAAGTAAATCCCAAATGCCTCAGTTAACTCAGTAAGGTTTTATGGAGGGGGGTAATGAGGGGAACTTGTTTTACTCTGGGCTGTTCATGCAGAAAATGTTTTTGGCAAGGCTGGAGTTATCTGAAGTTATCTACCACTCTTTTGGTGGTAGAGAATTCACCCCTTCTGCCTTTTGACTTCATGTATCCTAAAAAAAATCTTGAGGTTATGCTGTTGTATATAACAGTGAAGAAGTTTGTATGGTGATGTTCAAACTTCTGACACTCCAATTAATATTACTAAAAGAATATTCTAATAGTCTAATAACTTTATCATGTACAATAATAATAATAATAATTATTATTATCTAGCGTTTACATTTGGGGGCATTTAAGTGGCACAATGGATAGATTGCCAGGCTTGGAGTAAGAAAAACTCATTTTCCTGAATTCAAATCTGGCATCAGATGCTCAGACCAACTGTGTGACACTGGGCAAGTCACTTATTCCAGTTTGTCTCAGTTTCCTCATCTGAAAAATGATCAGGAGAAGAAAATGGATAAATGTCTCTAATATCTTTTTCCAAGAAAGCCACAAATAGTGTCATGAGAGTTGGATGTGATTGAACAACACCAATATAGTTTTAAGGTTTGAAGATATGTTATTTCACTAGATCCTCACAACAATCTTTGAGATAGATGCCATCATGGTCTTTAGTTTATAGATAAGAAAATTGAGGACAGAGTTGAAGTGGCTTGTTGAAGTGGTCTAATAAGTATCTGAGGTAGGATTATAACTCAGATTTTCCTCATTCTATCCATCTAGCTGCCTCAACGGCTCTTTGATTGAACTACAGAGTCAAGTAATCACTCTCAAGGGAAGAAGATATGGGCAATGCATCAATTAATTACATCAAATAATCAATTAAAAGTATACACTAGGGAAGAAAGAAGATGATGGCCACTTATGAAATGTCTTATGGCTAATTGAAGAGAATCACTCATCCCTTGGAGGACTTGAATAATATTTGGAGATTTTTGTTGGTAATGCAGTATTCCAAAACCAAGTCGACCTAATGGTGAAGATGCTCCAGTCAAAATTACTTGGGAGGAAAATGGAGGAAAGAATCTCTGTGTGGTAAAGAGGAATGTGAAGATTCATCTTCCTGTGTTCAAATCTGATCTCAGACATTTACTAACTGGGTGATCCTGGATAAGTCACTTCACCCTGTTTGCCTTAGCTTTCTCATCTGTAAAATGAGCTAGAGAAGGAAGTGGCAAAGCACTCTAGTATCTTTTGTCAAGAAAATCCCCAGAGTGAGACATAACTAAACAATAAAAATCCTGAGACTTTATGAGAAATACATAGAACATCAGACTCAGTTGTTCAGGATTATCCCTAAAATTTATATCAGAGAAGTGTGTAGTCTCTGGAGATTCATCCTTCCAGTTGGAAAGGAATGGGATATATGGTCTCAAAGAGAATGTCAATAAGGTTGGAAAGATAGTTGGGGACAGGTTGTCCAAGACTTTAAAAAAACCAAAGGGGGTGGTGTATATTTTATTCTAGAAACAGTAGCAAGTCCCTGAGGTTTATTGAATAGGAGATTTTATGGTCAGATTGGCACTTTAGTGCTAATGACTTGAGCAAATGTGGGGAGGATGGATTGGAAAGGGGAGAAGTTTGAGGCAAGGGGACCAAGTAGGAAACTGTTTTAATAGTTTAGGAGAGAGAGAGAGAGGTGATGAATTAGGAAGTGACTGTGTAAATAGAGATGAATGGACAGATTGGCAAGACAAAGAACACAGAAGAGCCAGAAGTCAAGATGGAATAAATGGGGGTCAGAGATAGGTAAATAGACAGAAGAGCAGTTCATTGGAAAGAAAGAGTGAGAGGATCTGGGTTTGAAATCTGTCTTTGAGACCACTTAAGGGACCATGGTCAAGTTATCCAATCTCTCTGGGCCTCAGTTTCCTCATTTATAAAATAAGGGTTTGGGCCTCAACTGTCTCTGAGGCCCCTGTCAGCTATGAGCTATCACTATTTATGGAGTCTGGAAAGGAAGAAAAAAGTATGGAGAGGCATGGAGACAAACTTAACCAGTTACACAAAATTTGAAATGGGGGCAGAATTGCTCTCAAGTTCCTACTGTTTGTTCTTTCTTGAAGATTTTGACATGAGGGAGGTGATGCCATGACATACATGTGAATTGAATTTAAGAGTGGGAGAGCTATTCAGAGTCGTCATCTTCACTTTCTCATCTGGAGCCATCTGGGTTTAGCAGTTAAATATGGATCAGGATAGCTAGAGATGGCCCTTGACGGCAACAGGAGACCTTCCCCTTTTTAAGCTAAGGTCTTTCCAAGGTCTCAATTTGATGATTACCTCTAACCTTTAGGGCAAACATCTCTTACTTCTTCACTTTCTCTTACCCTTGACTCTATCCTTTTCTCCTCTTCCATTTCTGCTTAAGACCAGCTGGCAGTCCCCTTTGGAGCCCAGCAGTTACTCATCCACAAAATCAAGGCTGGTTAGCCTGGCATCTCACCATCTGCAGCCTCTAGCCTCCAGCATCCTATGGGAGGGAAACTAAGCTCATCTGCTTTAAGCAATTGCTCCCTAGCCAAACAGTCCCTAAGGTCATCCACTGAGGTCAATTTTATCTTCTTTCCATTTATCCTTCTTGCTGCCCAGGATTTTTCTCAATGTTATAATGTTAGGTAGGGTATAAGGCTGGATGATTTCAAAGGTCTCTCTTAGCTCTAAGACCATTATTTATTGGTTCTGAACTGATCTCTCTCCCATAATAGAGGGGAAGAAAGCAGAAAAATGGACCCCTTCTATTTCCTTCACAATTTTACAGGATGCATTTACAGGTGCCTTATTAATGTATTATTCCTCAAACAATATATTCTACACAATAAAGTAATCAGAATTCCACTGAACTAAGGCTAAAATGGGATCAGGTCAGGAAATCAAGAGACCTGTATTAAAATCCCAACTTGACGACTAACATTCTTTGTGATCTTGGAGACGTTAACTCCTGTTTCTTCCCATTCCTGTAAAATGTGGGGCTTGGGTTAGATGGTCTTGAAGTTACCTTCAAACTTAATCTGTGAGCCTCCTAAGTCTCTGAGTAAGATTGGGTGCGTTAGTGAATATAAGTTGGGGAAAATTGTATAAGAAGGGTGCATGATGATTTCTACTATCTGTAAACACCAAATTCAAAAGTCTTCAAATTTGAGAATTCCAGCACTGGACCTACTGTAAAGAAAAAAAATTCTGCCCCTTGGAGAATTAAGAAACCAGTTCACAGGCTTCCATAGGCTATCCTAGTTAAGAGAAAAAACAATCAATTTTTCATATGTTTATGAAAAGGGACTTTGCTCACCAAGTAAGCTCCAATGCATGTTTAACTTTGGTGGGGAAGAAGGTTAGATTATGACTTTTACGGGTCCCATATAGGGCTCTGAGGAAAAGAGATATCAGAATGTTAAGAGTCTGATGTGATGTGATGAACTCTTGGTGTCTCTAAGCCTGGATATATATTCATAGAATCCTGTGAATTTTTTTGTGTCTTATACATTCTCTGTGCGAGGTGAAAAATTTTTATCCCATGGTCCATTCCCACATTATGTACACACTGAGTACCTATAAGATTTGGAGTCATGCCAACATTAAGACACCAGCTATATTTGTCTTTTGATCTCTGAGTCTATCCAAGTGGGAACAACAATGAAGAGAAGAAAGAGGGTCAACTACCTATATCAGATTGCTATCTGTTAGGAGAGGGAAGGAGAAAAAAATGGGAAACATGATCTTACAAAAAGGATTGTTGAAAATCATCTTTCATGTAGTTGGAAAAATAAATAATATTTTGGAAATAATTTGGAAAAAATATATATATTTATATATTTTAAAAGGAAAGAAAGAGGGACAAAAGGAGACTGAACATTTAGGGTCATCCACCCTAGAGACCATATGAACCCAGAGGTCTTAAACAGGAGGAAGAGAGCCCTTCATAAAGAACTCTGCTAGAATCAGTGGAATCAATCATTTGCAGTAGAAAGGGTTGAAAGAGAATTTTAGAACTGTAATGTTCCTTAGGGGATAGAATATTAGAACTGAAAGGACTGTTAGAATCATTCAGTGAATGTGCATTTATTATGCACTTAGTGTATGCGCCACTATAAAGACATTATCCTAAGAGCTGGGGACACAAATATAAGCAAAAAAGATAGTCCCTGCCCTCAGAGAATGAGGGAAAAACATATGAAAGGAAACTAGAAAGTGGTAACAAAGGGACTCAGGTTAAGGAAATGATAAAGGAGGGATTTGAAGAGGAATGAGACAAGGCTGACCTGGATGTCCTCCTTAAAAGAGGATTCTGGGCAGAGGCATTCCAATCTTGGGGGGAAGAGAGTCTCTGGAAGAGATCTTAGAGATAATCTTTTGTGACCCTTTATTTTACAGATGAGGAAATTGAGGTGCAGGGGGAGGTAAGTGACCAGGAATAGCTAGGATGAATATTTCTATCTCCTGACTCCATGTCTCATGCTTTGACCCATTCTATCAGAAGACTTCTCCTTCAAGCAGGGGGAAGGAACATGAGTTGGAGTAGGAATCTTGACATTTTGTTCCACTGGGGGGGACATGAATGTCCAGGTTTATCTAGACCTTGGGCCAGGAAGAATTCGAGATTTCAGTATTCTACAGGAATTAAATTGCTTCTTCTCCATCTTACAACTGGGTAATGAAATCCATATAAGTACCTTTTCTTTTCCAATAAAATGTTAAAGATTGTTCATTTCAACCTCCTCATTTTATAGAAAGGGAAACTGAGGTCTAGAGCGGAGAAGCAACTTAGACAGGGTCACTCAGCTAGTCAGTAACGGAGCTGAGACTGGATTCCAGGACTTCCAGCTTTGGAGATGGCCTCTTTTCCTGCAGCATAATGCTCCCTTCATAGTTCTCCTTATGCTTGGCAAAAATCTGCAAGTATTTGTTGGTCTTTTATAAGAACTTATGTTTCCCCCCCTCTCCATTATCAATCATTCCATTGTTCCTTGGCAGGATTGGGACTCTTTGGAAAATGAAGACTTTATGGATTGGCCATTAATTGAAAACCACTCTAAACCCTTTGAGGATTAAGGAAAACTGATGTTTGAAGAGTAGATTCCCTGCATGGTCTCCCCTTTGACTGGCTGGAATCATAGAGGGGCCAGGAGAGGTATTAGATTGGGAGAGAGAAAAAAATGATTTTTGCAAAAAGCACTCTTGTCAAGTAATTGTAAATAAAGACCCAGAAGAACTCAATGCTCTTGGGACTGACATGAAGGAGAGGCAGCAAGATGGATGTAGTCATTGATTGCATCCACTCAGCTTGCCAAGATTGTGGGGAGGGGAAGGAGCACAACTTCCCTTGATCATCCCTCCAGGCATAGAATTATGGATGATCAGAGATGGAAGCATCCTTAGGACATAGAATGTCAGAGCTTTGGGGAGCAGAGTTAAAAAGTGGACCCTCAGAGCTGTAACAGACAATAGAACATGGAGTGTCAGAGCTGAGAGAAACCTTTGAACAGATCTTGATATAGGATCCATTCATTTAAAAAAATGATAAATAAATTCCAATTTAATTGGTTTCCTTTGTAATCCTATTTGTTTTATTTTATTTATTTAAAAATATTCTGAAAAAGAGTTCATAAGTTGCACCAAACTACCAAAGAGATCCAATAGTACAAAAATTGTTTAAGAAAATCTTGGGACATCTCAGAGCTGGGTGAAGCCTGTCAGACCTAGAGGGTCCTTAGAAAACAGAATGGCAGAATTTGGAGGGCCTTAGAACAGAGGATGTCAGAGCTGGAGGACACTTAGAACACAGAATGTTGGAGCTGAGAGGAATTTTAGAACACATCCATCAGAACTGACAAAGCCCTTAGAACAGAGAATGTAAGAACTGGAATGGACTTGAGAACATAATATCAGAGCAGGGAGGGACCTTAAAACAAAGACTATTGGAGCTGGGAAGGTCCCTAGAACACAGAATATCAGAACTTGGAAGTGATCTCAGAACAGAAAATCTTCACTTTGGCCTCTGGCGGGGAAAGGGAGTGAATGGCAAAACTCTGATGATAAGGTAGAAAAGTTTAGTGAGTGATTTGGGTGGGGAGAAAGAACTTTTTATTCCCTAAATGGGTGGGGCAACTTAGTGCTATGGTCCTATGATCCCCTGTTAGATCTGGTTCCCCAGATCTGCTGGATGAAGTCTATTCTAGCTTCCTGATTGTAGGGCTGTTGAGATGAAAACCCAGATTGAAAGAGAATGGGGTAGTATAAAGTTTGCTGATCTCATCTGGGGTTTTATTTGCAAAAATACTACAATTGTTTGCCATTCCCTTCTCTAGGTAATTTTACAGATGAGGAAACAGAGATAGAGAGAGTCAAGTGACTTGCTCAGGGTCACACTGTTTAGGAAGTGTCTGAGACTTCATTTGAACTCAAGTCTTCCTAAATCTACACCAGCATAGTCTCATACTTTAAAGAGTGAGGAGTTAGGAGTTATTTATTTATTTAGTTTAGTTATTTAGTTATTTAGTTATTTAGAGCTAGGAGACCCAAATTCAAATTCTGACTTGCTCTCTGCACCATGTTGGATAAATCACTCTCCTCAATCTGAGTCTGGAGCAGATGAACTCCAAATCACTTCTAGTTTTAGCTAGGATGCTGAAGCTCTCATTGAGACCTAACCCTGGCTAGAAAGCAGTTTCCTGGTTAGAAAGTTGCTGCTTGAAAAGAGGGAATTTTTGTTCAAAGAAATAAAACTTGTTAGTGTTATAGAGGGATACTTGGGCAAGAGAGATAGGGATATAGGAGATAGGTCCTAATATGCCAAATGAAAGTTGAAATTCTGGGTCCTCTATAGTGCTTGGAATAGTTAGAATTTGCTTCATTCACTCATTCATTCATTCATTCATTCATTCATTCATTCTCTGACTTTGCCTTCTCCCATTCTTCTCATCCTCTCTAAATCTTATTCATCCTTTTAGGTCCAGTTCAGCTATTCCCCACAGGAAGCTGGACCTCAGGAACATCTAGGTTTAGATGCTGCCTTGAATTTTTATTAAATCTGATCCTGATGTGCACATCATAAAACCCCTCTGGGCTTCATTTGCCTTATCTGTAATACAGGGGAGATGAACTGGGCAGCCTCCAAAGGTCTTCTCAGAACTAGATCTGTGAATCCTCTTTTGTCTGACCTCATATAGCAAGGACAGAAACCCATCATTGAGCCTTTATTTTTGTATAATCTTTTCTTCTATAATTGTACTGCGAGCATATTTTTCTAGTCTTCTCAACAAAATTATGAATTTCCCCAGAGCAAGAGCTATGGTTTACACATTGTTTTTTTAATCCTTTAGAGCTTTCCACAGGGCTGCTCACAAAGTAGGCTCATGATACATATAATTGTGAATTAGGTCCACAGAATGGAGTCGGGTAGACCATAGAATGTCAATAGGATAGAAGTGATTTGAGACCTGGGAATGACCTTAGAATACCTGTGTGACCTTGGGCAAGTTACTTCATCTCCCTGAGTCTCAATTTTCTTATTTTTAAATGAAGAGGTGGGGGAGATGGACTCTGAGGCCCCTTTTAGCTCAAGATCGAGGATTCTGTGAGCCCATGAAGATAAAATGCCAGAGCTGGAAGGGATCTTAGTACAAAGAATGGTGGAGCTGGAAGGTGCTGTAGAGCATAGTTTGTCAGAGCTGGGAGACCGTTTGAACACAGACAATCAGAGTTGGAAGGGACCTTAGAACATGCAACATCACAGCTGAGAGGAATCTTAGAGAGGACAAGGTTAGAATTGATAAACATCTTGGAGACCATATATTCTAATTCCTTCATTTTATAAAAACAGGAAACTAAGACCAAATGCAGTCACTTGCACCATCACACAAGTAAGTATCTTAACTGGGAGTAGAACACAGTCTTCCTGATCCTTAGACCCAAGCTCTTTCCACTGCCAATACAACTTCCTTGACTCTTCAGAATTCTCTGATTTCCTTCTTCGTTGAGAAGGAAATCCTTTTTTCTAAAAGTGAAGTTATATGGTTTAGAAGCTAGAGATAACTCCAGTTCTTTTGGCTTTCCATCTAATAATAGGGTTCCCAAGAAAGAAATAATCCCTAGGAAGGCCAGTTTTCATACTTTAAGCCTAATACTTTCCTAGAAAGAGCTTACCTTTTGGTGTCACAGAGGAAATAATGAGAGACTTAGAAAGTGATTATTAAAAATTTGCTATGTATTAGGGATACAGCTACAAAACTAAGACAGTCCCTGCCCTTGGGAAGCTTATGTTCCCACAGAGAAAGGGCTGTTCTAACAGAAAAGGGAGCATTGGGTCTTAGCTGTTGTAGGGATTTGAAGTTGAACCATGGGACAGTTGATTGCCATATCCATTCTGGTCCCAGTGGTGATATTCATTTTTTATCTTCTCAGAACACATGAAAAGGAGAGGTGGACAGTTAGGATTGGGCAAGAAGGTTTGTGTGCATCTCTAGAGTAGATGACAAGATGCCTCGATAGGTCCTGTTTCTTCCATGGTCTTTGGCCAGTTTTAACTTGATCTAGTACATTTTCAGGAGTGAGTACTGCACAATTGAGAAAAAAAAGAAAAATTACATTATGTAATTTGGGTTTCATCCTAACCCTATAAGGTAGATATTCTAAGACTTAATATTTCCATTTGCTGAGAGTGCCAATGGTGACACTTTCAGTAAGTGCCAGAGGCAGGTTTTCAAACCTAGATCTTCCCAATTCTGATTTCAGCTCTCTATTCACTCTGTCATGCTTCTATTTTTTAAACCTTTCCTATGTCTTCCCCTTTGTTTCCTTTCCCCTTCACTCACCTAGGAATGCTCTCCATCTCCCTTTATACTTATTATATTTCTTCCTAAATTCTACCTCCTCCAGCCTTTCCTCTCACACAGTACATTGGTGGCATGTCCCCAATGTCCTTGTTGTGTAATTTTGTGTATTTTCTTTTTTTCTGTTTATTATTTTATATTATTACAATAACCTTGTTGTGAGAATAATCAAAAATCCTCCTCATCCCTCCAAAAGATGAGAAACCTCAAGAAAAGTGAGAGAGAAAAAAAAAATGTACTTCAGTCTGTGTTCAGATTCCATTGGCTCTGTCTCTGGGATAAGTTGCCTTCCCCATCATAGCCACCAGATAAGTTGCTTCAATATTTTTCCCCACAGTTGTTATTACTAGCTGTATTTCCCTCCACTCTTTTCCTCCCCACTCTCACCTATTCCATTCTCTCCTTTAATCTTGTCCCTTGTTCAGAAGTGTGTTGTATCTGAGTACCCTCTCCCATGATCTTCCCTCTCTTCTATCACTTTTCCTCCTCCCATTCTCTCTTATCCCATCCCTTTCTTCCCATTTTTCTCAAGGATAAGACAGATTTCCATATTAAGTGTGTATGTTATTTCCTCTCTGAGACATTTCTGATGAGAATGAAGGCTCACTCATTCCCCCTTTCCTTACCCCATTGCACTCCATTGTAAAAGCTTTATTTTGACTCTTATCTGAAATATCTTAGCCCCTTCTTCCTCTATTTTCTCTTCCTCCCAGTACTTTCCTTTATCACCCATTGACTTCATCTTTTTACTGTATTATACCATTATATTCAGCTCCTTATATATGCTCCTTCTAACTGCTCTTATAAACGGGAGAGTTTATATGAGTTATCAGTATCTTCTTCCTATGCAGGAATACAAGCAATTCAACATCTTTAAGTTCCTCATCATTAGTCCTTCTCATCTGCCCCCTCCATGGTCTCCCTGAGTCCTGTACTTGGAGATCAAATTTTCTGTTTAGCCCTGGTTATTTCAAAAGGCAAGTCTGAAAGTCCCCTATTTCATTGAAAGTCCACTTTTTTTCCGTGAAAGAGGATGTTAAGTTTTGCTGGGTAATTGATTCTCGGTGGTAAACCAAGATCTTTTGCCTTCCAGAATATCATATTCCAAGCCCTACAAGCCCTTAATGTAGATGCTGCCAAATCCTGTATAATCCTGACTAAAAAGCCATGGTAGTTGAATTGATTGTTCTTGGCAGTTTTTAGTATTTTCTCTTTGACTTGGGAGTTTTGGAAATTGGCTATAATATGCCTGGAAGTTTTTCTTTTGGAATCTCTTTTAGGAGGTGATTGGTGAATTCCCTCAATTTCTATTTTACCTTCTGCTTCTAGGATCTCAGGGCAATTTTGCTGTATTATTTCTTGAAAAATGAAATCTAGGCTCTTTTCCTGGTCATGACTTTCAAGTAGCCCAGTAATTTTAAAATTATCTCTTCTGGATCTGTTTTCAAGGCCAGTTGTTTTTTCAAATGAGATATTTCACATTTGCTTCTAATTTTAGTTTTTTTTTTTTGGTATAATTTTATTTCCTCCCGAGTTCTTGCAAAGTCATCAGCTCCCTTTAGTTCCATTCTGCATTTGAAGGATTTATTTTCTTCAGAGAGCTTGTTTATCTCCTTTTCTAGCTGGCAATTCTGTTTTTGAAGGCATTCTTCTCATTTGCCTTCTGTGTTGTTTTTTTTCCATTTGCCCTAAACTGGTTTTTACTATATTTTCTTCAGTATTTTTTTTGTATTTCTTTCACCAAGCTGCTATTTAGGTTTCATGATTTATCTGCATTGCTCTCATGTCTCCTCACAATTTTTCCTCTACTTCTCTTAATTGCTTTTCAAAGTCTTTTTTTGAGCTCATCCATAACCTGAGCTATTTCCTATTTCTCTTGGAGGTTTTGGATAAAGAAACTTTGATTTTGTCATCATCTGAGCATGTATTTTGATCCTCTATGGGACCAAAGTAATTTTCTATGGTCAGATTCTTCTTTATTTATGTTGTTTGCTCATTTCTTTGGTCTATGACTGATTTACCACACTTCAAAGGCTTTGGGGTTTTTTTTTTTGAGACAACCCACAGGGACCTTAATTCCTTCAAGGTCTTATGAGAGGCTCTGACTGCTCTCTTGCCTGTGTTCAGGCCCTCCTCCCTGCCCTAGTTTTGTGGGTGCCCAGATTGCAACTTGATTCTGAATGTGGGAAAACAGCTGAGTCTTGCCCCAGGGAGAGCAGAGAGAGACCAGAGCTCTGGATGTGCTTGGTGTCTCTGCTGACTCCTGATGCAGGTATGCATCACAGGGCTGCTCTGAGGCCAAATGCTCTGCTCTGCTTTGCACTCACTCTGGTGAGGCAGAGTTCTCTCACCACTCCTTCTGATTGTTCCTATGATCCCCAGTCTGGAAACCTTCCCCTTTGCTACAGATCCAGGCACTTGGCCTGGCTGTGCTTTGCTGCCACTGTGCTGTGCTGTGGCTGTGCTGCACTGTTGTTGTGGCTGTGCTGTGGCTTTTTCCAACCTCCAACCTGGTGGAACAGATCTTTCCTGCGGAACTTCTAAGTTGTCTTGTACTGGGAAATTGTATCACTCATTCTTTCAGTGAGTTCTGTCCCTCTAAATTTTGGCTAGAATCATAATTTGATGGTTTTGGGGGTTTCTGGGAATTCTTGCCTTCACATGGCTATCTTGGCTCCACTCCCACCATCTTGACTCTGCCCAATTTTGTGCATTTTCATTATAATGTTGTGTATTTTCATTACCAATTGCAGTGATGCAGTTGATAGAACACTGGTCTTGGAGTCAAGAGGATGAGAGTTCAAATCCAGTCTCATGTACTAGTTGTGTGACCTTGGACAAGTCACTTAACCCTGATTGCTTTGCATCCAGGGCCATCTCCAGTCATCCTGATTCTATCTGGTCATAGAACCCAAATGGCCCTGGAGGAGAAAGTGAGGCTGGTGACTTAGCACAACACCCCTTTACTCAAATCCAATTCTTGTACTTGTCATTCTACCTTGTACTTATTACCTCCCTGATGTGATGGTCTTTGAGAATGACAAATATCATTTTTCATTACCAATATCTATATCTTTCCTTCCTATAAGTGACTGCAAGCACTATAAGGGCAGGAAACTACACCGTTTCAAAATCTAGTCCTCATACACTTCTCCTTATGCTCCCAATTGACTACCACAGTGTTTTGCATACAGCTGGTATTCACTGAATGTTTATAGCTTGAACAGTAGCTTGTAAAAGTATTTTAAAAAGTGATTCAGCGGCTGGTAGGTTGTGCAGAAACTAAGATGCTTCACTGGGTAATCCAGCAAAAATGTAGGGAGCCATTTGGGTAACTTTCTTCTTAGCATGGCTGAGTTGCCTTTTTCCACACAAACCTTTCTTGATCATCCCAGTCATCAGTGTCTACTTTGAATTGAAATTTCATTATATACAATTTTCATGTAATTATCAATGCATATATTGTACTACCCTGTAGAATGGAATCTTTTTGAGGTGGGAGATATTTCCAATGGATAGTCCAGCACTTCTTCTTCTTCTTCTTCTTCTTTTTTTTTTTTTTGGCTGAAATGCTCCTTTATTCTGTTACAAGAAGTGGTTGAAAGGGTAGGAGAGGGACTAACTACTTAGGACAAAGGGAATAGAAAACAAAAGATCCTTCATTTTGTTTAAGGTGCCGGGGCCCAGCAATCACTCCACTTAATTATTGGCTGGCCATCTGAAGAGGGGACTGGCCAAAGATGGGGCCTCGCTTTCTGAATCACTCTTCCTTCCCTTGGCTTACAAAGTGCTGTGTCTGAGGCAACCCCTCCATGGGCTTTGACCAAAGCAGGGGAGCCCAGTGGCTGGGCTGGGAAGGGCGATAAGCACCTGGGCCACCTTTGCAGTGGAGGAAGAGGTGGAGGGCAAAGTAGAGGGGCTTGCTTTTCAATTTGGAAGGTTGATTATTTCATTCCCAGATGGGGTGGGGGGCTAGGGGGGTCATCAGGGACAGGTATAAACAAATGTTGAGTGTGTCCAGCACAGCAAAGATATGGCCTCCTTTCAGAAAATAATTTGCGCCAAGGAAAATGGTGGGCTCACGACACTGGTGAACTGGACCTGGAGACAGGCACCTTGGGGAATTTGGCAAACACAGAATTCTTCTCATTCTGGCTGTGGTGGCTGAAATTGACAAAGGACAGGGCCAAGAAGCATGGTAGGGACCTAGTGGGGAGCATGGGGAAGCAAGCAGGCTTAGTGGGGGCAGCTGCCCAGACACGTTGCAGGCCACACCAAGCTCTAGGAGGGAAAACAAGGGGAGGACCCAGAGACTTCAACGTCAGGGTTGGTTGGACCACCTTGGGGGCTTCCTCTCTTCCCATCTGCCCAGGAAGACCACCAAGCAGAATGGAGGAGAGACTTCCCTAAGTGGTTGCTCCAACCAGGGCAAACAGTCATGGGGGTCTTCTGGGACCACAAGCCCCTAACAATCATGCTGTTAAAAATGACACGATTCACTTGTCCAAAGGAGTAGCCCCTGTGTGGGGAACTGGGAAGTGTGGGGACTTCCTGGAGTCCAGGGAGCCTCAGGATGGGGAGAACTCGAGGGGCTATGCCTACAGGGAGGAGAGGCCAATCAGTCGGACCTGCTCCCCATGTGGTGCCCAGGGAATGAAGACAGCTACTATCCTCCCCTTCTACTGAACTAGGAACACAACATTTACACAACAGATGAGCACAAGTCGCAGGAACCATCCCGGACTCCCGGCCAGATGCATGGCCTTCCTGTGGTAACCACCCTGCATGCTCAGAGATGGCAGCCTGCTGCTTGGCCAGACTCCTAGCCCCACTGCCCTAGAAGGTACTGGTGGAGGTGGTGAGACGCCTTCCAATGTAGATCCCCAGCCCAATGGCGAGGAAGTGAGAGAGCAGCAGGGACGTGAGGAAAACGTTCAAAAACTCTGCTGAGAAGATGCCCCCCTTTTTCATGACGCTGGTGTTTCTCATGCTGAGAGTGGCCGAACACTTCCGGTGCTTAAAAAGAAACTCCTTTGGGGGGATATTTTCAGACCTACTGGACCAGTCCCAGATCCAGTCTGAGTTTTTCTTCAGGATGCTCTCCACTTCTTTCTGTCTTTCCACGTAGTCTTCTTCAGACTGGGAGCTGTTCTTTTCTCCAATGCTGTGAGTATCCGTTTCAGAAATTCGGTTAATATCTTGGTGTGTCTGTGACCGAGGTGGGCTGTCACAGTGAGAACTCTTGGAGCTGCTCTGTCCAGACTCATGCTGGGCATACAGAAGAATCTTTTCCATGTCGCCATTATAGGCTGAAATTGAGGATGGCGCTGCACTATGACTGTTGCCATTACTGCTGAAGTGCAATGCCACCCAAGAGCCCTGCAGGTTCTCCTGGGGGGACATTGGCTGGCAGCTCTATGCCATGGCGGGGCCCCCGGGCTGCTGCCGCCGCTGGGGGGGTCCTCGTGCCAGCATCCCCAGAGCGCTGCCCTGCCGCTGCTGCTGCCGCCACTGTCGCCGCTGTCACCACTAGTCCAGCACTTCTATCAATTCAGTTTTCTTTTCTTTATATGGCATTGCTCCAGTGCTATTAGACTGGAAGCTCCTTGAGGGCTAGGATTGTTTTTATTTGGTTTTGGACCCCTAGCATCTAACACAGTGCTTGGCCCAAGAGCAGGAACGTAATCATTATTTCTTGGTTGATAAGAATGCAAGTCTCCTTGATTTTGGAGAAGCTAAATAAACACAGCTAAATCCCCTACACTAAATCCCAGCAGAGGAGGCAGGAGGGGGGGAGAAATATTTGGATTATAGCAGTGATGAGAATTAAATTGCAAGAGACAGTCTTTTGGAGACCTGGGCCAGGGCATGTGGTAGAATTGGAAGGGAAGGGGGAAAAAAGAGAAGATGCATCCAGAAATCTCTCAACAAAGGCACAGGGGAGGCCTCACTCTTCAAGAAGGAAGCCAAAGGAACACCTGGACTTCAGGGTAGTCAGACGTGATTTTCCTAACTGTCCCTTTATTATTCCCTTTACCACAATGAGAAAGATATATGTCTGTAAAGGAGTGTGGGCCAGTGGCTAGCCACAGAGAACATGGGGTCCCCTGAGCCATCTCTAGGGAAATATGCGGTTCAAGGCTTGTTCTAGGATTGTATGGTCTCAGGGTCATCTCTCTAGAGGGAAAAATGTGTGAGTTTAAGGCTGTTTTTAAGGTTTATAGCCAACTCTCAGGAGTGAAAGGACCAGAGTCTTCCCTAAGGGAGTATGGGACTCAAGCCGTTCTCCTCAGGGTTAGTCCTAGGGACCCAGAGCTATCCTTAAAGATTAAGGGTTCAGTGACCATCTCTAGAATATGGAATTTGGGCTAACCCAATGAGAGTGCAGAATCCAGGGCTATTCTTAGAGGTTATGAGGTCTGGGTCAGGTCTAGGAGCATATGTAGTCCACAGTCACCTCCAGGAGACTGTGGAGCCCATGATTGTTCTTAAGGATGTTGGGGACCCAAGGGTTTTCCCTGGGTGAGCTATTTATGTGGGGTTCAAGATATCTCTAGGCACTGTGGACCTCAGGGCTGTTTCTCAGAGGATGGCCCCAAAGGATCATGACCCCAAAGGAGTGGGTCCTGAGACTGATGGCCTTGGGACAGATGTGAACCCAGGGAATAAGGGCTTACTTTTTAATTTCAGAGATTGGGGGGCAGGGGAAGGAAAATACCAATAAAAAAGAGACTGAAGATGGAGGAGAAGAAAAGGAATGCAGAGCCACCTCCCAGTCCTGTCCCAAAGTTCCCCCGATGTGGAGGAAGGGCTGCTCTGGCAGGAAGCTAAGCGGTGCCTTGGCTCCCCCCCACACCTCCATCAGCTGAAAAAAGCACAATCTTTGCAAGGAGAACTGAAATGTTCAAGGGCATGAGATTGTCAAATGTGGTCGTTTAAAGCATCTTTAAGTCTTATTTAAGAGGGAGAGAGAAAGAGCAGAAGAAGGGGAGGAGGTTGTTGTAAGTACTCGGGTGAGGGCCTCCTCACTGACACTCACCTTTAATTAGTGGAGGCCTTGTACTCCTGCCCTGGAATCTCCTGATTAGGCAGCAAGGACCCATGCAGCTAGAGATGGCTGCTCAGCCAGGCCTCAGCGGTTCTTAGCAGCCTTAAGAACAAGCTTCATCTTTGATCCCTAGGTTTTCCAGCTTAGCAAAGTGGATTTTTCCTCATTAAGCAGCATTTACACACAAAGTTGCATGCTCCAAAGTTCAACTTATTTCCGCTTAGTGGAATGAACAACCAAAAAAGAAAAAAAAAAAATCTACAAAATAAAGGTCACAGATTCTAGTTCATAATTCCTTTCCTGCCCCCATTATCCCCTTCTTGCCCAAATTAAGTCTTTCTTTCTTCCTTTCTTTTGCTTCCTCCCTCCTTCCTTTCCTTCCTTCCTTCCTTCCTTCCTTCCTTCCTTCCTTCTTCCTTTCTCTCTCTCTCTCTCTCTCTCTCTCTCTCTCTCTCTCTCTCTCTCTCTCTCTCTCTCCTTCCTTCCTTCCTTCTTTTGCTTTCTTTATTTTTTTACAGATTCAAAGATAAACCAGCAACAAAATTATGGAGTTACATTAATTTATCCATCCATCCATCCATCCATCTATCCATCCATCCATTCATGAAGTCTTATGATATCAATCACCAATCACTGATTAAGCAACACTGATGGGCCAGGTATTATAGTTGGTGATGGGTCACAAGGACAAAAAAATAAAGCAATTCCTTCTTCCAAAAGTTAATCACTAGGAGGAAGGGCACTACATTTTCAGTTAGAGATTCCTATCAGAGCTTTAAATTCTGACTTCTCTTGCCATCTGGGTAAGTCATTTAACATCTATGTTCCTGGGTTTCCTCATTTGTGAAATGAGGGGTTGGGTGAGATGACATTTAAGGCCCCTTTCAACTCTAGCTTGTTGAAAAAAATAAAGAATGGTGTAATTCCTGCTGTACCTCAAGGAATCTACAATCTAGAATAAGGGCCAAAAATGTTTGTTATGAGTCAGTGAGATCAGGGTTAACGTCTTATTTCTGCTGTAAGACCATGGGTAAATCACTTAATCTCTCTGAGAGGATAATTTATAGATAAATTGTAACCTGCATTGGTGGTAATTTCAATGCCCACAAACTTACTGACTATATCACTTCCCTATGCAATAAATTCTAGAGATTCCCTGTTACATCCAGATCAAATAAAATCTTCAGTTAGGCTTTTAAAGTCTTGGCTAAGCTGGACTCCTCCCATATCGGTCCTATTATATAGTCTGGTGATAGCAGCTTTTTGCTGGTCCTTGAACCCCATATTTAATCACCCATCTTTGAGGGCTTTCACCAGACTGTGCCTCATGGCTGAAATGCTCTCTCTGCTGCTCATCTCTACCTCCTGACCTCCAATCTACAATGTAGATAATTTCTCTCTGTCAATTATCTCCAATTTAATCTCTCCATATCTTCTTTATATATGACTTTTTGCATGTTGTCTCCACCAATACAATGAAAGCTCCTGGAGGACCGTCACTTTATTCTTTGTAGCCCTAGTCCTTAGCACAGGGCTTGGATCAGAGCAGATACTTAAATAAATGCTTAGGTAGCAAAGTTGTTTAAGTAGTAACTCTGGAGTCAGAAGGACCTGATTTCAAATTCACCCTCTAGCTTTGTGACCCTGGGCAAGTTCACTTAACCTCAATTGCCTTCAAAAAACATAACAGAATTGCCTCAAAAAATGAGAAAATAAAATAAATGCTTTTTGATCGACAGGTCACTGACATATTGACAATGATCCATTGTATTTATATAATAAAATATGATCAAATATAGAATTTTTGAGGGTGGTTTGAATGTTATTTTATTTTACAAATATAGAATTTGAAATAGGTAAGGGGTAGATACCAAAAAAATACCGTATGAAGATTTGGGTCAGGACAGATTATTTTTCTTTTTGGCAGATATGGTATCAAGAGAGATTTCATAGAGTAGATGACCTGTGACCTGGGCCTTTAGAATTATTATATGTGTGGAGCCGGGGTTGTTGGAGGGAGGATCCATTTTAGGCATAGGAGAGCGTCTGCAATAATATAGGGAAGTAGAAGAGGGCAGGAGGAAATCAAGGAGCTAGTACTATAGTTTGATTAGATTTCTGTAGAGTCATTTCAGTCATGTCTGACTATTTATGACCTATTTGGGGTTTTCTAACAACAATGCTGGAGTGGTTTGCCATTTCTTTCTCCAGTTCATTTTACACATGAAGAAAGAGAAGCAAACAGGTTTAGGTGACTTGCCTAGGGTCACACAATTAATAAGTAACTGAGATCAGATTTGAGTTCAAGTAGTCCTGACTCCTGGGCTGGCTCTCTCTCTCTACCAAAATACCACCTAGCTGCCTGGTTGGAGTGTAGAGTAGGTGAATGAGGAATATAAAAAAAGGCTTGAAGGGCACATTAGAGCCTGGATGTAAAGGGTCTTAAATACCCATGTTAGAGAGTCTGTATTTTATGTTAGAGACAATAGGGAATGAGTGATCAGGAGAGGGAAAGAAGGATGACTTGGGAGTCAGAGGAAGGCATTGTAAGCCAAGTCTGACACGCCAAATAAAATCTAATCAAGGACAAGACAGTGAGACTGTCACCTCCCTTGTTTTGGACATTAGGTTTCTATTATTGTAGCTTTGGATGGCACCTAAACTAATTAACACAAGCTTAGTGAGAGATTGCTGTGCCCCCTGGAGCTATGTAATGCTAGGCAATGAAGGGGAATAGACAGAGCTGGAAGGGATTTTGGAAAGCAGCTGGTTCGACCCTCTCATTTTACAAAGTTGGAAACCAGGACCTCGAAGAATTAAGTGACTAGCCAAAGTCACCCAGGAACAAGAGGCAGAGGTGAGATTCGAGGTCAGGTTCTTAAGCACCTTATTTGGTGACCTTCCCAGGGCAAGATTCTGTTCCAAAGGGAAAGATTTTACCTCTCAGGATCTCAAGTCTGGTTGGGCAAATCAACCTTACCACATATGGATAATCTGTGTCAAACTGCTTATCTTCAATTGGGGGGTGGAGAGGGAGGGAGAGAATTTGAAATTTGATTTTAAAAAGAATGTTGAAAGTTGTTTATACACACACACACACATATATAACTGAGGGAAAATAAAATGCTAAAGAAAGTCTAAAAAAAAGGATGAGAACACAAAGCATTATAGGATCCTAGCTTTAGATCTGGAAGGGAACTTGGAGGTCATGGAATCCAAACTCCTAATTTTACATATTTGAAAACTGACACCCAGAAAAGTTATGTAGTTCCTCAGCATCACACGACTAATGAAAAGATTAAACACAAGTCTTCCTTCTTTTAAGACTAGTGCTATATCCTCAAAATCAACCTCCTGCTCTAATTCTCAGTGAGTAGTCTAGACTCTAGGCAGCTAAGTGGGGCAATGGATAGGGTCAGAAAGACCTGAATTCAAATATGAACTGAAATGCTTACTAGCTATATGACCCTGCACAATTACTTAACCTAGTGCCACCTTGAAATTGTAATCCTCAACCAAAGAGTCCCTTGGGTCCTTGAGAGAAAGGCCACTATGGTATGATAGACTCTTCTATCATACTGAATTTAAGATCAATGACCTTAGTTCAAGCAAGCAGCATGAATACAGATCAGAGGGACCGAGTTCAAATTCCATTCAGTGCAATCTAGACCAAGGTGCTTAATTTCCTTGGGTCTTTATTTCCTTCTGTGTCAAATGAGGTAGGTGATGGGGTTTTAGGGTAGTATTAAATGACCTCTGAGTTTCCTTCTGCCTCTGAATCTAGATCCCAAGTACTTCTGTTTGACTTTGGGTCAGTCATTGAAATTTAGAGTCAGTTTCAACATCTGAAAAATGGGGGGAAAAGTAAGTTTCCTGACTAGTCTGTATTCAATACACAGCACAGTAAGCTGAGGCCTACTACAGCAATCATTGCAGTTAGTAGTAGAGTTAATATTATCCTAAAGGGGCCAGTATCTGGGGAACCATAGCTTCTTTGGTCATCAAAGTATGCATTGTACCAGCATTCCTCAAACCAGCTGCCCTGTATCACAGGGTCTGGGTCTCATTCTAAGCCTCATCATCCAGACATGATTGTGGGCCTCTCAGGAGTCATTGCCCAAGGAGGCCGGATTGGGGTCATTAAGTTTCCCATTAGGTCTCAAGGAGACATCTCATGGCCAGAGCTAAAGAAATTGTCTCATCACAGGTTTCTAGCTGGATTTATCACTCTCGCTGGGGATCTAGTCAAGGACAAGGCTCTCTTCAGAGATGCTTGGTTAATACTGTGTGAATGGGGGGGGAGAAGAACTTTCTCTTTAGGTGGGTGCCAGCCCTAGAGGTACCCAGTGGGTCTCCAATAAAATAGCAAAAATCTTAGATTGTGAATCAGGGGATCAGGATTCTAGTCCCACTCTGTAGGACTCATTTTCCTCATCTGTAAAACTAGAGGCTTGGACTAAAGAAATTTTTTTCTATTGGCAAAATTTGGTGTTCTAAAGTCACTTCCATCTCTGGCATTCTATAATCTAAGTTTCCTTCAAGCACTGATGTTTGTTGTTTTCTCATTCTTGTGTTCTTATGTCCCTCCAGATTCTGACATGCTATATTCTCAGGTTCCTTCCAGTTCCTGTCCTCTACATTCTAAGATCCCTTTGGACTCTACCTTCCTGTGACCTTTGATCTTCACCCACTCTGACATCCAATAATGTATCCTAAAGCATAACATATAATTTCCAACATAAATGATTCAATGATTCATGTCCCCTTCCTTGAAGGCAGCTTCTGAAACCGCTGAGGCAGCTCAAGGGAGGCAGTCATACCACATGAGGGGCCACTCATCTCCTCCGGTAACTTTAGGCCACGGGCTATGGTTCCGATAGGCTGCCTCCCTTGGCCCCCTCCTGGTATCAATATCTACAACCCCAGCCAATTACACCCAAGGACTTGGGGGTGGCAGGGATTGGGGGCGTGGGAATGGCGGCTCTGAAAATTGCAAACTGACTGCTTGGTGAGAGAAAAACGGAAGGTCTTCTGGGTCACTGCATAAAGTCCTAGCAAGGCCACTGATACAATCATTTTACACTAGAGAATAGAAGTAATGGATGGGCTCTGGATTTCAATTATCTTCAGATAATTCCAATGAGCCCAAATAGATAGCTGACCTACTAAAACTCAGCTCTGCTTCCGATCTCCCATTCACTGTCCAATTCAGATAACTATTTGATCTAGCTTTTTCCCTCATTTTATGGAACAGTAAAATTGTTAATAACTAAGAGCGAGTTTGTGGGCTTTCTGGACTTCTAAGCAAGGAATTAAATCTGAGGGGGGCCTCCCTTAACAGGTACTGATAGAGTTGAGGTGGGAGAGAGGGACCCTCCTTTGGGCCTCAGGCTTCTGTGAACACTAGACTTAAAAACAGCAGATGGAAGAATGATGGGGGTCACAATAGTGATATGTAGGTGATGTCTTTTCTTGACTCTTTTTGGCAAACTACTAATGATAGAAGGCAGGAAGGCATCATACAAAAATATAATCAGGGAGTTATGGTTCATGGTCTGGATTTAGTTCCTGACTCTGGTCTTCAGTTTCTTCCTCTGCAATATGAAGCTTGTAGAGTATTTCAGCTGACTTTACAGGTTCAAGTCTCTCAAGATAAATTACATTCTCAGGTACTGATGGAGATGGTAGATGGGGTTGGATTTCTGATCCATTATTAGGAAACTTTGAAATACCATGGAGGAAAAGAGATGCATTTATAGAATGCACCAAAGATTATTTTAATTGTTATAAAAGATCTAGGTAGCACAATGGACAGAGGGCTGGGCCTAGAGTCTGGAAGAGATGGGTTAAAATTTGGGTTCAGACTGTGTGACCCTGTGAAAGTAACTTAACACAATTTGTCTTAGTTTACTCATTTATAAAATGAACTGGAGAAGGAAATGGAAAACCACTCTAGAATCTTTGTCAAGAAAACCCTAAATGGGTTCATAAAAAGTCAGTCATGATTGAAATAACCGAATGGCAATGAAAGCACAATATAAACACTAGTTATTATTATCATCATTATTATTACTTATTTGGTGTTACAGTAGGCGGAGTTCTGGCTTTGAATATCTGAGTTAATATCCTGATCAAATAGTTGCTCTGCAACTATATATAGAAAAGCAACTTAACTTCTCAGCTTCAATATTCTTATCTGTTAAATGATGATAATAATATCATCTATTTCACATGTGAGGATTAAATAAGATAATTGTGGAAATGATACATCTTAAAATTCTATTAGTAATATTATTTCCTGATAAAATTCTAGAACATATTGCTCAAGGGATGGCTAATGAGTGACTAGAAAAGGAAGTGGTGATCTCAAAGATTCAGCATGGATCTTGTCAAGAACAAGTCATACAAGATTGTCTTCCTTTATGATCTTTTTGTTTTTGTTTTGGTTTGTAATAAGGTTACTTGATGGATAGATCAGGGAAACATAGCGAAGTTTACCTAGATTTTTAGCAAAATATATGAAAAGCAAATTCTCAAGTTATTCTCAAGACCAAATGGTAGACTACATTTTGCATTTAGAACTAGGCCAGACTTAATGAGTAGCTATGAATGGTTTACCATCAACTTGGAAGGAGGTCTCCAGTGGAGTGCCCCCAGAATCTGTTCATGTCCCTTCCCTCTTTGATATTTTTATCAGTGACTTGGAAAAAGGTCTAGATTGTTGTGATTGTCAGACTTGCAGGTGACACACAGCTGAGCCAATATATTGTAGGACAGAGATTAAAAAAAATCTTCACAATCTAGGAATTGGGCCAAATTTCATAGGAGAAAATTAAATGGAATTAAACACTGCTTTTACATTTGTCTTCAATAAATTTCAGAAGTTCAGGAGATGGTGTAGCTTGAAAAATAGTTTTAATAGTTTCATTTTACAGATAGTGAAACTGAGGGCACAGCAGGGAAAAATAATTCTCCCCAGTCATACACATAGTAAGTGTTAGAGATAGGATTTTAATCCCATCCTCTAGGAATCAAACTGGCTGTACTTTCCACTACAGCACAGTTTCTCTGCTAGCTGGGAAGGAGGTATAGGACCTGGGAATCTTTTTTTTTTTTTTTTTTTTTTTTTGCTTCTTCAGAGGTATGAGATGAAACAAATCACCCAGACCTATCCAGAAGAATGTCTGCTCTGTGCAAGGGTTATGCTTGACTGTTTTGATAAGGATGCCCATAGGAACCAATTCCTTCTCACTGTCTCCTGATTCTATATGGGGGAACAACACATTCATATGGGAAAAATGACTACAGAAGGAAGTCAGCATGTGATAAAGGGGAAAGTAGCTACTTATTAGGAGATAGGTACTGTGATGTTGGAAGGTCTTACCCTTATTTTACCTTTGTCACTCATTTACAATGATACCATTAGAAACCCCTTTCCTCTCTGTAAAAATGAAGGGGTTGGACAAAGTAATGCCTCTTTTTAACTCGCAAAAATAGTCTATGAATTCTGTTTTGTTTTTTTTTAGGTTTTTGCAAGGCAAACGGGGTTAAGTGGCTTGCCCAAGGCCACACAGCTAGGTGATTATTAAGTGTCTGAGGTCGGATTTGAACCCGGGTACTCCTGACTCCAAGCCCATTGCTTTATCCACTACGCCACCTAGCCGCTCTATGAATTCTAATAATACCAAGAATAAGTAAGAGGATCAGGGAGCTAAGAGGAAATGACTGATGATCAGAGAAGATTTCAAGAAGGAGATGTTTGATTTGACCCTGAAAAAATAAATAAGTAGGAGTAATTGGGTGGATTTGACTAAATGATCTCTAAGGACCCATCTAGTTATTTTTTAAAATTATTTTTTAATGAATAAAAATGTCTTTTCTTCCTCTTAGCTGCAACAATATATTGAAAAAGAAAGAAAATCCTTTGAACAAATACGCATAATCAGGCAAAATAAATTCCCACGTCGACCTTGTACAAAAATATATTTCTCATTCTACACTCACCTTTGTCAGAAAGTAGGTAGCATGTTTTATCTTCAGTGCTCTGAAATCATGTTTAGTTATTGCATTGATCAGAATTTTTCAAAGTTGCTTGCCTTTATACTACTGTTATTATTTTATATACTATTCTCCTGGTCTGCCCATCTCAATCTGCATCAGTTCATTCAAATCCTTCACCCCAAGAAAGATTGGCTCAATCTATATTTTTACCAACAGTACATTAACATGCCTATTTTCCTCCAACCCCTTCCACATTATTATTTTTCTTTTCTGTCATTTTTGCCAGTCTGATGGGTTATATGGAGTAACAACAGAGTCACTTTAATTGGAATTATTCTATGTATTAGTATTTGGAGCACTATTTTTATTCAACTATTTATAGTTTGGATTTTTTTTTTTTAGTTTTTGCAAGGTAATGGGGTTAAGTGGCTTGCCCGAGGTCACACAGCTAGGTAATTATTAAGTGCCTGAGGCCACATTTGAACTCAGGTACTCCTGACTCCAGGGCTGGTGCTCTATCCACTGCACCACCTAACTGCCCCTTAGATTTCTTCTTTTGAAAAATGCCACTTAATATTTTTGATCTTATAAAAATTGAGGAATTTGTCTTATTATAATTTTGAATATCTTTGAAATTAAACTCTTAGAGAAATTTGATATACAAATGGTTCCCTGGTTATCTGTTTCCTTTTTAATTTTAGCTACATTGGTTTTGCTTATGTCAAACCTTTAAAAATTTTAAATTATTGGAAGTGCTTATTTTATCTTTTGGATTCATTGGCCTATCAATCTGAAAAGTAATTTCTTTCTTTCTCCTCAAATTTTCTTTTTATACAAACTTCTTAGTCTTTCTTATCTCTAATTAGAATTTGTCTTGGTACATTTGGTGTGAAGTGTTGGTTTCAATCTCATTTCTTCCAGATTATTTTCTAGTTTTTGTTGAATAGTGAGTACCTATTATCTTGGAGTTTTTTGAACTATTGAAAAATACTGAGTTCATTTGCTTCTCTGTGTTGGTTACCTGATCAGTTCCTCTAGATAAACTTCTCTTTTTTTAAACCAGGACCAGACTTTTTCCAGTATTTCCTGAGATTCTTAACTTTTTCAGAAATGTGCTGCAACCAGCTTGAGCTAGCTCCTGAGTTGATTGTTAAATTTTTAGTATGTGAACTTTGTATAGCTTGGAAATAATCAAACTCTACAAATCAGAACTTGATTTGTTTTGTTTATATCTAGGCTTTAGAAAATAATGGATAAAATGTTAATAATGCAGATTATACAAAAGTATGATGCACATGAATTTTTCCAGAGAGACAATTATTAAACATTTACTGTCTTCAGATTAATTTTGTTAATATTTTTTCTAATTCTGTAATCACTTGGTAGTTTAATTGGTATGATATTAAATAATTAATTAATTTAGGTATAATAGTTTTTTTATTATATTATCTCAACATATCTATGAGTAATTAAGTTCTGTTTTGTTTTTTCCCTTTTTTTCTTTTTTGGTTTTTGCAAGGGTTAAATGACATGCCTAAGGTCACACAACTAAGTAAGTATTAGGTGTCTGAGGTCAGATTTGAATTCAGGTCCTCCAGAGCAGATGCTTTAGCCATATTGCTATTCCAAGTTCTGTTCAGTTTCAACATTTTTCTGAATCATGTTTAATAGATTGTTGATGTTAGCATCAAGAAACCAGGATTTGAGATTTGTCTCTTGTACTTGCAGATTGTCACCTTTGAAAAGGTACTTGCCCAAGATATGACTAATATCATATCCCTTTTTTGACAGGGTTAGTGGAAAGGCATAACAAGGAAATGTGGTATACATAATTTACCAATTTTTTAGCAAAGTGCTCCAGCAACCTAAGATTGCTGCATAGCATTATATAGGGATCAGAAAATTGGCAGATCTATTTCAGTGGAGGGAATTTCCATAACAGATGTTTATTACAGAAATATAACCACAGATGTGAATGAAAAGGAGAAGAGAGGAATAGGGAGAAGAGGAGAGGAGGAAAGAAGAAGAAAGGAGAGGAACACAATTCTTATAGAGAGAAAATGATCACAATTGAATCATTCCCCCTGCAAGTCTGATTTTGGAGAATCTGGAATTTGATTGGCTACAAATCATCTCTTGACAAAGCCCATTTTGTGCTGAAAATGAGGTGCAGTGGAAGCAATCAATTCTATTCATGGGTTTGACCTGGCAGTGGACATAGGACTTTTACATATTTGAAGAGTTGGGAAGTCTGAGATGGACAAGAGAAGTCCATTCTGCTTCATATGCCAGGAGAGTTCATTTATGCCACAAGAAATGTTATCTGCTGGGAATATAACTATTCAAGGTATATCCTAGATGATTATTGACCTTTAATGAATCAGTAAGGCGGAAATTAAGGACAATTGGAGAAATTTTTATAATTTGAAGTTGGCACCATGAATGGCATGCCTATCATCCTGTATTATACTTGATGATGGTATGATAGATGGCATGCCCTTCTTCCTTGTACCAGACTCTTGAGGAACCCAACAAAGACTGAATTTTTGAAGGACTCTAGGGATGTATCTGTATTAGTACCAAGTCAGAGCATATCTGCTGTAGGGATAGACTCAGTATGAGTACCAATCTCTCTGAGCTAGGGCTTCCAGCAACCTTATCACAGAGATCACAAATTTCAGAGAGGAAAATACCTTAGAAATCATCGAGTTAAATGCTCTAATTTTGTTGTTGCTATCTATTGTTATTTTTATTATTGTCATCATTTTCAGTTGTGTCTGACTCTGTGGGACCCTGTTTGAGGGTTTCTTGGCAAAGATACTGAAGTGGCTTGTCATTTCCTTCTCCAGCTCATTATACAGATGAAGAAACTGAGGTAAACATGGTTAAGTGACTTGTTCATACAATTAATAAATGTCTGAGGTCAGATTTAAACTCAGGAAGATAAATATTCTTGACTCCAGGTCTGGCATTTTATCAACTTCAGCCCTTATCAGACCATTTCACAGAAGTGAAAAATGAATTTCAGAGACAAGATTTGTCTTAGGTCACTCAGGTAGAGAAGAGCAAGGTTTTCCTTGCTGTTCTTTGTGGTTTTAACTCTAATCATGATCTTTAGTAAAGGAAGAGACTTGGGTAGGATTTAGGTGAGCAGAGTTATAGGGATAAGGCATTCTGGATCTCTCTCTTCCTTTTTGCTTATGGATGTATTGCTACCACTGCTGTGAGAATGCCAGAGATTTAATTGTGATGAAACTGTATCACAAGGTCAGTGAAACCTGTGTCCTTGAAAATCACTTCTGAGCCACTATATGGCATAGGGTAAAAAAAAAAACACTTGTGATTTTGAAGTTAAAGAGTAGAATTCTGCCCCTACTCTTGACAATCAGTATGACCTTATGCAAATTACTCATCTTCTCTGAGCTTCACTTTCCTTATTTATTTAAGAAAGGAGGGGATGACCTAATTGACCTTCCTAACCATTTTTCAGTTCTAAAATTAGACTTACCTTTTCTTAAGCTAGAGCATGCCAGAGGTCAGAGGAATCAGCTCCCTTTCAGATGATCCTGATGCGTGTCACTATAGTAAGGATCTTTGTTTCTGTGACAATAGGCACTAACACAGCTGGAACCTCTTCTATGTCTTGGCAGATGACCTTGGTCAGTTCCAAGGCTTAAAATTTCATCAGACATAAGCATCTTGCAAATGCATTTATCTCTGCTGTGCTAGGTTTGGTGGTTGGTCAATGGACCTCACTGTACTACAGGGCTTGCTATCCAAGCTTTTCCAGATTTGTTGAACCTAACAGAGCATGTACTTTTCTCAGAGTTTTCTTGAAAACCCACATCCAATTCTTCTCCATGTTGAGGAATGAAAATAGAACATCAGGGTTCTCAAAATATAGTGTGGGGTGATAACAAATCTTTTTTTTGTTCTATGCGAATAGTGATCTTTTAAAGGAAACATGTACCAAGATGCCAGCACCTGTCTATTGGATACTGGGATTGGCGGTTAGCATTGAGCAGTGCCAGTATTGGCATGGTCGAGTAATTACTGGCGGTAGTCTCATGAAATGATATGAATGATTTTCAATATTATCAGCTGAGTACCTATGAGTTGGGAGGGAAGGGTGCTGTGTATGCCAACTCTTGCAACTGGTCTAGCTCCCTCTGGCAGGAGGAAGCAAGAAGGGGGCATGGTGATCTGCCAAAGCAAATGGGCAAGCTAACCATCTGGGCCATGCACAGCAGTGTTTCCAACCCCTGGTTTACATCATTCCAACCAAACTCATGGAATGCCAGTGCTGAAAGGGACCATGGAGGTCATTTGGTTTAAATTCTAGACAAATAGATTCAGAGAGGGGAAGTAGTTCAATGGAGTCTGAGGACATGGGTTCAAATCCAGCCTCTATCAATTACTATCTTTGTGACCATGGGAAAGTCACTTCTTTCTGGGCCTCAGTTTTTCCTTTTGTAAATTGAAGGTGATAGGTTGAACTAAATGGCCTCTGAGTGCCCATTTGGTTCTATTTTTAGAATTCAGTAGTTTGACAAAGATCTCACAAATAGTCAGTGGAAGATCTGGATCTTAAAATTAGCTCTAGATTGGTTTATATTTCTCCGATAGGAAAGATTCTTTTTCTTCTTTTTTTAAAGTATTGACTCTTGGGGTGGCTAGGTGGAGTAGTGGATAAAGCACTGGCCTTGGAGTCAGGAGTACCTGGGTTCAAATCCGGTCTCAGACACTTAATAATTTCCTAGCTGTGTGGCCTTGGGCAAGCCGCTTAACCCCATTTGCCTTGCAAAAATCTAAAAAAAAAAAGAATAAAGTATTGAGTCGGTTTTGCTCTGAAAATGTTTTCTCAAGTAACTCAGAATGCTAGCCTGGCCTCTTCCTTAGACTCTTAAATTCTATTGGTTTGGGGTTGTCAGGGTTGGGAAGATGGTGGACAGCTCCATGGAGATGGATCAAGGTGGTTGAGAGTTGGGAGTTGGATCATTGGTCTGGTCTCCACAAGTGTTAGAGTAGAAGGTTAAAGTAATTGGTTGTTTGAATGATCAATGTAGGTCATCTAGGAGCCAAATAGCAAAGAGCTATGGCAGGAATCTAATGATAATAATCCTTCACATTTATTTTGTACTTCCAAGTTCCTCTCTCTGGGCAGAACTATAAGTAGCAAAGTTTGTCTTGGGTCAAATGTAGGTGATGGTAGGGTGATCCAGGATGCAGCCTTGGGGAGGGGGAGAGAAGGATGTCATGGGAGACCCTGAGGTATCTGTTGTTCAGTTTTTTTCAGTTATTTTGATTCTTTGTAACCCCATTTGTGATTTTTTGTGGCAAAGATCCTGGAGTTGTTTGCCATTTCCTTCTCCAGTTCACTTTACAGATTAGGAAACTGAGACAAATAGACTTGCCCAGAATCACAAAGTTAGTAAATATCTGAGGCCATATTTGAATTCAAGAAGATGAGTCTTTCTGAGTCCAGGTCTGGCACTCTAGCAAGTGTATCATTTAGTTGCTGATGCCAGCTAGTAGAGGTATTTATTCTACTGAATGTGGGGCTGTGGGACTTGGAAGAAGGATAATGGTAGACAAAATCAGCTTCAGGACAAAGAGGGGGATAAGTCCACCACTACTCTTTTGGGGAATGGATTTTGTAGGGGATCTAAGGGAGGAAGTTGGAAGAGGGGCATAGTTGTGGTAGGAATTGGAATAGTGTAGGTAGGAAAGAAAGACTTAGGAACTGGAGCCAGAAGTTCAAATTCTCCTTTTACTGTTCATTGTTTGTGTAAATGTGCTGCCTTCATTTGGCAATTGGAATTGATGCTTCTGAGGTCCCTTCTCAGGCTCCTTTTAGATTTATGAGCCTTCAAACGCCCCTACTCTGCTGCCCACTAAAGTCTTCTAAATTAACTCTTATTCTGTCCTCTTATTTTGGAGAAAGGAATTAAGGTTGATCCTTCTGCCTGTGCCTTGCTCGATCAATCAGTCACTTCTCAATCATCTGTAATCTTTAATCTTTTCCTTTTCCTACCTTTTGGTGACTCTTTCCCTTCATCTCTCTCTCTCTCTCTCTCTCTCTCTCTCTCTCTCTCTCTCTCTCTCTCTCTCTCTCTCTCTCTCTCTCTCCCCCTGTGCATCCAAGTATAATCTCCTTTCCTTCATTGCTAATCTTTTAAAAATATTGTTCAGTTTTTAAAAAATAAATATTTTATTGACATATATATTTTCAAACCTCAATAACTCCTCAAACTTATGCCCTAACTGAACCTATCTTGGAGGTAGTTGAACAAAGTTGACCAATCATTGCTGAAGAAACCCCTTTAAGAAAGGGTGTGAGGCAGTTAGGTGGCACAGTGGATAAGGCACCAGTCCTTTAGACAGGAGGACCTGAGTTCAAATCAGGCCTCAGACACTTAATAATTACCTAGCTGTGTGATCTTTGGTAAACCAATTAACCCTATTGCCTTAAATAATTAAAATTTAAAAAAAGAAATGGTGTGGCCTGGAAACCTCTACCTTCATGTCAACCATTGGTTTCATCAACCTCTAGCAATCTGTCTCCTATTTTCACCATGAAATTGAAGCATCTGCATTTGAGGTAGTGTGGCCTAGTGAACAGCTTTTAGAATTGAAATCAGAAGTGCTGGGTTCAAATAATGTTTTAGATGAGTACTTAGTGACCCTGGGCAAGCCACTTAATTTCCTTTTTCTCTAAAAACTATGATCCTAAAATACTTTTTTTAAGGATACCAGAGACCATCAAATTGTTTTTTTAATGATCTCCAACTTTCTTGACCTCTTTGTAGCATATTACAAAGTTGAATCAAAGATTAATTGACAAACACTTAAGATCTGACATGATAGGGAGTGGGAGTGCAGAGGCAAAAAGATCTCACATTTCCTGACTATATGGAGCTTAAATTATAGAGACAAATACAAATAACTCAATTTGTAAAATAAATAAAGATGGAGCCTGCAGCAGAGATTTCATTGGTATAAGGGACTCTCATAAGAGGAAAGCCCTGATTCAGGTTGGCATCTTCTTTCTTCTTTATATCTTTAGAGAGTTTCCTAGAATTGAAGAGATGAAAGGACTTGCCCAGAACCACATAGAAGGAATGTATCAGAGGCAGGACTTACTGGTTCCAAGATCCCATTATCTCTATAAAAAATGAATATGTTATTTGTGTGGCTGGGGCAGAGGGAATAAGGATTTATAAAGTACCTATTATCTGACAGGCACCATGTTGAATACTTTATAATACTATCGAATTTGATCCTCAAAATGCCGTTGGGACATAATAACAATTTTTATTCTCATTTTATAGTTGAAGAAATTGAGGTAGGCCAAGCAACTTGCCTGGGTCACAGAGTTAGTAAATATTTTGAACTGGATTTGTACTCAGATCTTCCTATCTCCAAGTTCATTGCTCTATACACTGTGACATCAGCCTCTTGTTGGCAACTCTAACTTTCCTGGTTCTTATTCTACCTTTCTAATTATTCTTTCTCTGTTTCCTTTGTCAGGTTCTCATTCTCTTCCTTAAACAGGAGTTCTCTAGGCTTCTGTTTGCAACCTTCTTGTCTTGTTCTTTCCCCTCACTCTCATGACTTCAATGATTGCCTGTAGGCCAAGGAATCCTTTTCTAGCTCTGAAATCTCTCCTGAACTATGGTCACCTAAAACTGCCTACAAGACATCCCACTGTGCTTCTAACAAAACTGAGCTCATTATCTTTCTAAATTCCCTTTGGATAGATGGGGAAATTGAGATTTGAAGAGAGAAATTAACTTGCTTAAGGTCACATAGTTTAGGAAATGATAGAGGTGATTCAGGAATCAAACTCAGGTCTTTCTTCTGCAAGGTCAACATACATTTCACAGTCCTTTATGGATTACAATGTACTTTGCATTCATTAGCTCATTTGAGCTGCATAACAAACCTGGAAGACAGGTACCACAAATATTATCATTCTAGAGGCCTGTTCTGAAGAACTTAATTCTTTTATTTTTAGAAGTCCTACCCTGGGGCACACTGTCCTATCTGAGGAGTGTCTCAAGTGGCCCAGTGTATCTGGCTAGACAAGGTCCAGACATGCTTCACTTGTCTCCTGGTAGTCTCAGTGGCTGTCTTGCATAATCAAATCAATTTTGCTACTGTTATTGAAATGGGTTTATCTATCTCTAATTGCCAGTCTTAAAAATTTAGACCAAAATACTACTTCTTTATGTGTTATCTGCTCCTATTGGGAGGGAGAGAATTATCTTAGCTTTTGCATTTATGGCCTTGGTCCTTAGCATAGTAAGCAATAAACATTTTTTTCATCCATTCACCTGTCCATCCATCCATCCATCCATCCATCCATCCATCCATCCATCCATCCATCCATCCATCATTCATTTATCAAGGGGTGTACTGGTGCCATTTAGAATAATAGATCCTATTTTTACATTTTCATGATTTCTTCCTCAGAAATAAACAAATACTACCAATAAGGATTTGATTTACTGTTTTGCTGATTGTATGGATTTAAGAAAATATGGAGAAAATGTAATAATGTAGATTGAACTTAAAAGTGTCTCATATTTACATTTTTTTCAGTCAACCAATTGCACCCAACCCAGTTTTGCCAACGAGGAAACTGAGACTCAGAGAATTTGTTGCCCACAGTATATATATATTTGGAATTGGGAGAGATCTTTGACATGTTCTAGTCCAACTCCCTCATTTTCCATTTGGGGAAACTGAGGCACAGAAACATTAAGTGACTTATTCAAAGTCACATAGGAAGTAAGTGGACCCAGATCTTTTGCCTTCAAAACCAGCATTCTTCCCATTGTAACATATCTCCTAGAGCAAGGCTCCAACCTTTTAACTCTTCTGGGCCACATTATCCAACAAAGACTTGTCAACATAAGTGACCCTTGAAATGCTTTCTTTCTTTGTTTTGCAAGGCAAAGGGGTTAAAGTGACTTGCCTAAGGTCACACAGCTAGGTAAGTATTGTGTCTGAGGTCACATTTGAACTCAGGTCCTCCTTACTCCAGGGCCAGTGTTCTATCTACCACACTATCTAGCTGTCCTGTTGAGATGAAGTCATTGTGTGATGAGGCTGAGTTAAACAGCTAGATAGGTTAGAATCTATAGCCCTTTGTTTACTAGTCAATACTTTCTCTGATGAGAAAGTAGGTTCAGAGAAGGGAAGATTATAAGATCAGTCGACCTAGCACATGTTCAAGACTCCTTCCACTACATTGAACTTCTTAGCTCCTCGAAAAGGAGCAGCACCAATAAGAAGGAATTCTATTCTGGGTCTGATTCTTACTAATAGGGAGGAACTGACTTCTTAGGTGCTTACTAATGGGCCAGGTAGGTGGTGCCATAGTGGACAGAATGCAGATCCTGAATTCAGGAAGACTCATCTTTCTGAGTTCAAATCTGGTCTCAGACATTTCTTTCGCTGGGAAACTGGACATGTCTGAGTAACCCCATTTGTCTCAATTTTCTCATTTATAAAGTAAGTTGGAGAAGGAAATGGCAGACTATTTCAGTATCTTTGCCAAGAAAACCCCAAATGGGATCATGGAAGTTAGACATGACTGAAAAACAACAATCAAACAGGTGCTTACTAAATGCTTGCTGATTATTTTGATTGATTGAAATGGAAATGAGGGTTTGAGTGCAGAACACTCAAGTCAGTTGTGATGTTGGAGCAGAATGACATGGATCAAAGGAATCACCAGGGAGATTGGAACAACTTTCTGATTATCTATTTCAGGGACCAGTCCTACTCTTTGGATGACAATGAGTCAGGTATCTGAGGGATCTGGGAGACCTTGATTTCTCCTAGAGGAGATAGATTGTCCATGATCTTGGCCTCTGGACATTAAACTCTGCTCTTTTTCTTTTGTGCTTCCCCCCCCCCCCCAGTTTATCTTAGTTTTGAATTTTCAATATCCAGTACCTTTTCAATAGGTAATGAAAAGGATCACAGAAATGTCATAGATTTCAGGCTTAGAAAGACCTTAGATGCTTAAATTTCTCATTTTATAGATGAAAAAACTGAAAGCTTGAGATGTATAGTGACTTACCCGAGGTCACCCCAACATTGAGGAAATGGAAAAGCTTGCATTTGAATCTAGGTCCTGACTCCAACAAAAGCAGGGCAGCGGCTCAATATTGCATGCTGGCTTCTGAAATCAGAAACCTGTATTCTTGGCTTCTAGTCAGTCTCTTAGAGCTTCATCAACATGTCTGGTATTCCCATTAATTTATCTAGAAAGTCTTACAGATCCACATCACCAAGTTTCAATAAATTGATATTTCCAACAACCTCACCCTATCTGCCATCAGAGCTAAGCTTGAAGGTTTGAAGCAATATTTCCTATGCCCAGTGAAGGGTGTTTGTTTTCTTAGAACTGAAGAAGAATCTTATCACCAGAATGAACCTCAGAGGACATTTTGCCCAATCTAGACCTGACCAGGAATATTGCCCTATTATATCCCCAACAAATGATTATCCTGTCTCTGTCTCCAGACTTGAAACAATGGGTATCTTATTATCCTCCAAGAGAGCTCATTTCACTTCTGGACATTTCTAATGGTAAAGAAAGTGTCTCTTATACTGACTCAAAATCTATTTCTCTAAAAGATTTTTACCCATTGTTCCTATTTCTATCTCCTGGGGCCAAGCAAAAAGAACAAAGCTGAACCTCCTTCCTCATAATTCCCTTTGTCACTACCTGCATAGTCTTGGGTAAGTCATTTACCTTTTCTACTAATCTGTAAAATGGACAAAGTTGAATTTGATGAAATTTAAAGTCCCTTATAGTTTTAAATCTATAATTCTGCAAAAATATTTTAGGGAGACAAATAACTTGTCTCTACCATGTTTTCTCTTCTCTAAGTTAAACATCCTTAGTTGTTTAAATTAGTCTCAGGAAAGCATGTTTTGAGGTCCTGTATCATCTGGTCTCCCTCCTCTGGACACTCTCCAGTTTATCAGTATCCTAATGAACATTGCCCAGAGCTGAACACAAGTATCCAGATGTGGTCTGGCCAGGGTAACATATGTTCTGAATATCAAATCCCTCGTTATGGTCAAGATGCCTCTCAATACAGCTTAAGACCCCATTGATTTCTTTGCCTTCCAAGTCCCACTGTTGACTTCAAGCTAGGATTAATTGAACTAGAGATATTTAACCTGAAAAAAGTGAAGATTGGGGTATATGGGGGGAGGGGGGAGGGCATGATTATGTTGACACATATGAAGGGGTGTTATGTGGAAGATGATCAGGCTTGTTAGGCAGCTAGGTAACAGAAAGAGATTGCTATTCTTGGATGCCTCAGACAGCTGCTCTTGGACAAGTCCATCCTCTGAGTCTTAGTTTCCTTATCTGTAAAATTTAGATAGTTATAGTACTTTCCTTTCAGGGTTGTTATAAGGATGGAATGATATAACATATACAATGTACTTTTAAGATCTTACAATACTCTATTGCCTGTTTGCCTCACTGTATATATGCTAATTCTTCTTCTTCTTCTTCTTCTTCTTCTTTTTCTCCTTCTCTTCCTCCTCCTTCTCCTCCTCCTCCTCTCCCTCCTCCTCCTCCTCTTCCTCCTCCTCCTCCACTTCCTTCTCCTCCTCCTCCTTTCTTCTTCTCCTTTCTTTTTTTTTCTCATTTTCATGCTCTCTAGTTCCAAAGGTGAGAATAATTATCAGTGGGTGAAACTAAGATTCAAAGAAAGGAAGGTATCACTCTACGTTGGTAGAAAGAATCTCTTTATCTAGGATGAAATCACAGGTCCAGTCCCTGTCATCTTTATCCTATCACATTCTTAGCAAAATAAAAAGTTAAAAAAAGGAAAAGACTCTTGCTTACCAGCTCCATTTGCAAGCAGCTGCTGCCTCTGCAAAGCTCATCATTTCCATCATTTATTCTCATGGATTTGTTTGCCATCCAGGGGGTCTCAGTGGCCCCCAGGTAAATATTAATAACATGCTTTTGTGTTCATTGGCTGAGATACTGATGAATCATTTCCTCTTCTCCCTCTACATTTGGGACTGGCTTTTGTTGCTAACAACACTCTGGATATTCTGAGCAGCTGCAACGGAAGCCAAGCTAATCCAGGTTCAACTGGACTGTGGGCAGAAGAGAGGGAGATAGAATGGAGCAAGGCAGGCCTTGTGAGTAGGCATGGGAGTAGTGCTAACTGGAGAGATAAAAGAACTCTGAATTTAGAGGTTGAATAATTGGGATCAAGTTGTGGTTTTTTTTCCTTTACCAGTTGTGTGATTTTACAAGTAACAGTAACCAATTAATAAATGTTTTATCTGTCAATCTATCTTGGCTGTTAACCCTTCCTCTCTTTGTGACTCAGTTTCTTCAGCAATGAAAATGGGTATAAGACTCCATAGTATTTAGGGTTCCTTCCAACACTGACATGCCATGATCTTACATCCATTAAAGCTTGTAGAATCATGGATCTGGAACCTGGAAACAACTTTAGGAATCATCTAGTCTTATTTTTCCATATGAGGAATCTAAGGCTCAGATAAGTTCAATGACTTGCCAAAGTCCCCATATAGGTATTAGCAGAACAAAATCTCAACCCACTTCCCCTGAGTCCAAATTCAGGGTTTTTTCCCCATTATAAACACATTGCCTTCCTCAACATTTTATTTTCCTAAGGTCCCTTCAGTACTCAGAGACTCCTTTCACCTCTAACTTTCCATGAGCCAAGGTCCTTTCTTGTTGGATGGTTTCATCTACCTCTGACCACCTATGGTATTCTAAGGTCCTTTTACTATTTGCTGTTCTATGATTCTAGGCCTTAGTTGGAATAAATAGGCTGAGTTGAACCCAGCACAGACTTTGAGTGAATTAAAGGAAAGGGGATCAAGCCGGAGAGCCCCAGAGCTCAGTGATTAGTATGCGAGGAGGCTTCGGTAGGCAAAGCTGTTCCAAAATAAATGGTTCAGAGCTCTCTACAAATATGTAAAATCCCATGTTCCCAGGCAGGTCAAACAGCTGAATATCTTTGATTGCTTCCACAGATCTGCTCAGTGTTGGTGGAGCATCACAGCATGGGCTTTGTCAAATGGAGATTTATAGCTAATCAACCCCCAGAGTGTCCTCACTTTTAGAAAATAGCAGGACCAAAGTAGCTTCTTTTCTGAGGGGGGGATGGTTTGCCCCACCTGAAAGAGTCATGGTGCATGAGATGTTAGACATGGCAAATATATTAGAAGAGTGAATCCAGAAGTAGAAGTGACCTTAGAATGTACAATGATCGAACAAGGATCTTTTGACATAAAATGGTAGAACACAGAATGATAGGACTGGGAAGGCCCTTACAACACAGAATATCATATCTGAGAGGGGTCTTAGAACACAGAATGTCAGGACTGGGAGGGCTCTAGAACACAGAATGTTAGAGGTGGGAAGGCCTTTAGAACAGAGAATGTTAGACTTGGGAGGGGGCTTAGAACACAATGTTAGAGTTGGTAGGACTCATAGAACAGAGAATGTCAGACCTGGGAGAGCCCTCAGAACACAGAATGTTAGAGCAAAGAATCTTGGAACTGGGAAGGTCCTTAGATTATAGAATGTTAGAGTTGAGAGGGGACTTAGAACATATAATGATAGAGCTGGAAAGGTCATAGAATACAAAATTTCAGAGCTTGGAAGGGCCTCAGAACAGAGAACATGAGAACATGGGTTATGAATGGGATGGACTCTGGAACATAAAATAGGTTCAAAACATTTATAACAAGAAGAGACCTTGGAGATCATCTAATCCAAAACATTTATTTTAAACAGATCCCAGGTAGGAAAACGACTTGTCCACCTTGACATAGTAAGTTAATTGTAGGGCCAGGGGATGAATCCTGGACCCCCTGAATTCACAGTTTAAGGTTGTGATTCCTATCAGAAGATAATTCCTTTTCCTGAAAGTGGTCATCTGAGATCATTTAAGAAGAATTCCTTGTCATCCTGGGCTGGGCTGTGAGGTCAGTGCTTAGGTCACAGTCCAGGGAGTCCAGAAGATATTGGCTTTAGCTCAAGGAAGACTCCCTGGGCTGTGACTCAGGTACTGTTCTTCCTGTAACCTACAATTCTCTTCTTTCAATAGAGCAGTGAAAGGCAGCAGAGTAGGAGGAGAGGGTGGGCATAGGAAGAAGGAAGGAATTGTCACCAGGGAGTCAGTGCCTGGACTTTAATGGGGTTATGGGACTTTTGAAGGCAAGGAAGACACTGAGTGAGATTTAATAAAGCTCTTTGGGAAGACAGAGTCTATCCCTCCTGTACCGTGGGAGAGAGAGAAGGAAGGAAACAATTATAGGTGAGTGACAGGCAGCTTCAGCCTCCACAAGCAACTTTGCCCTAGAAAATGAAATTCTGCATTGGATTTGTTAGTGGGTCAGACTGTAGACAAACCATTTCCCTGGGTCAGAGTGGGCCTAGAGGCAGGGCAGTTGGGAAAAGACCCGATGGGAAGAAAGGCAGAGCTGAGTCACAAATAACTTGCACTATGTTGGAGGAACAAGATGAGGAAATTGGAGGCCAGACTACTTGAGGTATAATACCAGCGAGTAGCACCAACCAAAGGTATTGGGGACATTTTTCTAGAGAATAGATGACTTAGGAAGACATGATAACTTTCTCTATTTATTTGAAGAGCTGTAATATAGAGATGAGCCTTGGAGGACAGAATCAGGAACATTAGGAATTGGAGGAGAGTAGATTCTAGGGAGGCAGATTTCAGCTCAGTGGAGGTGGGGGAAGGAGAGGGGAGAATTTATTGTTGTCCAATGATGAAACCTTTCGAGGTTTCATCACTGGAGATTTCAAAGTACAGAATGGCTGGTACCCTTCCTGGGTACTCTCTAGTATAGGAGTAAATATTAGATTTGCAAAGTTCCACCTAGGTCTGAGTTGCTAATGTGGAAGCTCCCCTTTTGTAAGGTTCTAGAGATGAGCCTGTGCCCTGGGATGAAGGTGAATGATTCTCTGTGCTTTCTCTTTTTTCCTGTTTCTTTGGTCTGAATCCCAGAGGTCTAGCACTTTCACATTGCAGCTCCCCCCGACCCCATCTCCAACCTATGGCTCCTTTTCCTTTATCCTTTCCTCCACCAGCATTCCTGGGTCGTATCCATTCTCCACTCTCCTCTTCTTTCTTTCTCAGTGACAGCAGGACAGTAATGCCCGAATGAGATGACCTCATCCTCGCTAATGCATTAGTTGAAGAAGGTGTGAGTTTGCCTAGGAAACAGAGAGCTTAGCCTAGGGAAAAGTCTCATGATTCCAAAAGGCCCTTCAGAAACCATGCTGGGAATTTCTGACTTAGGGAAGATTGGTGAGGGAGACCACAGACCTATCATTTCTAGGTATAAGAGACCTTAGGCATCATCTAATTGAACCCTTTCCTTGTATTTATGAGGAAACTGAGACTCAGAGAGGTAATATTTGTCCATGATCATATAGGCAGTAAGTATGCAAGTGAGGGTGAGATCTTTCATGATCAGCTTCTGAGTGTCTTATTTTATCTTTTATATTCATTTGATTCTTGGTAAAGGAAAGACCTGTATTCAGAAGGTCCTAAATAAATATTTGCTCATAGAATCATAGATTTTATGTTTGGAAGATAAGTGTTTGGTCTAATCCCTTTATTTATCAGAGAAGAAAATAAGCTGAGATTAAGTGATCCTTCCCAGAAATACTAAGAAGCAGCCTGGATTTGAAGCCAGTTCCTTTGACTATTGCTCTCTGTACTTCTGTTTACCTAGCTTGGTTGGTTCTTGTCCTTCGTTATCAAAGAAGACCAAAAATAACATCTCTGTGTTTGAGACAAATTACAGTGTATTCGAATGTGACTGATCAGATCCTCTAACTTATTGTGTGGTTGGAGGGCAGGTTATTTTGTGATTCTGGGCTTTGATTTCCTCATCTGTAAGATGGGGTTCACATTTCTTTCTCTAGAGGTCTGTCTGCTTGGAGAAAAATGAGGAAGTAGCAGGCATTATAATTTTTGAAAGGTGAAAAAAATTTAAGGGCAGACTTGCTTGTTCTGACATCCTGCCCAGAACCCATTTAGCTGTCTCCAGAGGTTCAGAGGCCATGGTCTAAGGGCACTGAAGCTACATCCCTCCCCAGGGATTGAATAAGACATGGTCTCTTCCCCTCAGGCCCTCAGAGTTTCCCAGATATTCTCTGTCTTAGAATCCATCTGACTGGGGTGGCAGTCAGTCGATAAGCATTTATTAAGAGCTTACTGTCTGCCTGTTGCTGTGTTAAATGTTGGGGTTACAAAAAAAGGCCAAAGCCAGTAGGGTCTGAGAAATGTGGTTTTCCCCTCTGTTTACAGACATGTGCAAGGGAGAAGTCAACCCAGCTACCTTGAGGGTGTCTGAATCTCTCCTCCTGCCTGCCCCACAGCACTCAAAATAAGCACAGATGCAGCTCCTCAGTGGTCAGAGGCCCACATCTGGTCACTTCCCTGCTCTACCAGAGAAAGAGAAACAGCCACAGCAAGGAATTCATCTTGGTTTCCTAGTGTGTGCATGAATATATTTGCTTTGCTTTACCTTTTTTCTGTTTTGGCTTCCCTCCCTTTTTTATCCTCCTTCTTCTGTTCCTTTTCTCTGTCTTCCACTTTCTCTCTGTTCTCTAGTTCTCTCCTTCCCTGTTCTTCCTCTTTTCTTCCCATCTCCTTTTTTATCGGATTTCCCTTCTTCTTCTTCTTCTTCCCTAAAATTCCCATTTTTCTCCCATCTCCTTCCCTTTCAGTGTCTTATTCTTCTCCCTCTTCATTCTCTTCTTCCTCATATCCACTTTCCTTCTCCCTTTTCTCTCCTCCACATCCTCCTTCTCCCTTTCCTTTTCATCCCCTCCCCTTTCCTTTCCCCTCTTCTTCCTCTTCCTCCCTCTTTCTTTTCACATCTTTTCCTCCTCTTCTTGCCCACTCTTCCTCCCCTTCTCATCTCCCTTCCTCCTCCTCATTTCCTCTCCAGACTCCTTCCCCTTTTCCTCCCATCCTCCTCCTCCTCATTCCCCCATTCTTCTTCCGTCTTTCGCTTTCTCCTCTCCCATCCTCAACCCCTTCCTTTTCCTCTTCTTTCTCCTTCCCTTTTCCTCTTCTCCCATTCTCTCTCCCCTCTCCTTCCTCCCCTCCCCTTTACCTTTCTTCTCCTCCTTTTCATGCCCACTCTCTCCTTGTTTCCCTTCCTCCTCCTCATTTTCTCCCCAGACTTCTTCCTCCCAACTTTCCTCAGCCTTTCCCTTCTTTCTCTTCCCCTTCTCCTCCCCTCTCCTTGCTCACTCTTCGTCTCCTTCTCATCTGCCTTTTTCTCCTCATTTCCTCCCCAGACTTTCCCCCTTTCCTTCATCTCCCCCTTTCCCCCCTCTCCTTCCTTTCCCTTCCTCCTTCCCTTCTTGCCCTCTTTTCCTCCCTTTCTTCTCATTTCTTCTCCAGACCCCCCCCCCTTTTCCTCCTCCCATGCCCCCCTCCCTCTCTCCCTTTCTCTGCCTGGCTCCTTTGAATTTGTGAGAGCTGCCTTCACAGGCTTTGGCAGGGCTGAGCCCAGTCTGTGTAAACCTCATATATTTGATGTGAGGAGAGGGAGAGAGATTGGGAGCAGCTGAACAGAATGAGATCCTGGAGGGGAGAGAAAGGGGTTGGGGAGGAGAAATGACTTGGAGACTGGAGGGGCAAGAACCAAGCCATAGAATTTCCCGTCTTTTAAAAACAATAAATGACCTGTTGCCTTCATCTATGGACTGTGCTCTGCCTATTGATTTCCCCTTCGCCAGGGGAGGATAGAGCTGAGTGCCCCCTCCCTGGGGAGCCAGTTCCGTTTGTCCCCAGCTGCTCACCCTGACCCCTTGTCAAGCAGCTCCTCTCCTCCAAAGCCTCCAGCACCCCACACTGCTGGCTGCCTGGCTCCAGAGGAAAATCCAATAAACAAAAACCCAAATAAGGTTCATTAGAACCATGGGGTCAGAGATGCATAGGATGTCTGAGAATGGCAGTTAGAAACCTAAGAAGGTAACTGAAATGCTGAGAGAGAGAGAGAGAGAGAGAGAGAGAGAGAGACAGAGAGACAGAGAGAGACAGAGACAGAGAGACAGTGAGACAGACAGAGACAGGGAGGCAGAGAAACAGAGAGAGAGAGATAGATTCAGAGAGACTAACAGACTGAGAGACAAAGAAACGGACAGAAAAAAGAGACAGAGATAGAGAAAGAGAGCGACACAGAGAAACAGAGATAGACAAAGAGATAGAGATGGACAGAGACAGAGTCAGAGACAGAGACAGAGACAGAAAGGAGAAGCAATTTGTTTTGGGGCAAAGGAAACCTACTTCCACCATGCCTCCTCAGATTCTGATAGAGTCTAAGAATCTGAGACCAAGAATCCCAGGAATAGCACTCAGTACATCTCAAGTGGTTACATCAGAAATGAATGTATTTTTTTCTTGAATAAATGCAGATTCTTGAGATCTGCAGTTGAAACCTCATCCACATGTTCTCTTCTTTATTAGAAGGTGAGTTTCTTGAGGTCAGGGGCTGATTTGTTTTTCTATGAGCTTAGCACAAAGCTTTGCAAATAAAAGTGCTTAAAATGCCTTTTAAAAATTAATCTGTCAAATACCAGCATTGGGAGGCCATTAGAACAAGGAATATTAGGGCTAAGAAACAATTTAGAAAAGACAGGAAATTTAAAACAAGAGAACATGAGAACTAGAAAGGACCCTTTTCTCTGCTCTCAAGTTCCATCTACTTCTGACATTTTAGGCTCCAAGGCCCTTTCCAGATATGACATTCTATTCTCCAAGAACACTTTTGAATTTCTGATAAATTCTAAAATTCAGTCCCTTTCAGTTCTGACAATCTGGGTTCTAAGACTTCACTCAGATCTGACATTCTATGTTCTAAGGACTCTTTCAGATCAAATAATCTACATTCTAAGAGCCGTTTCCACTCTCAAATTCTAGAATGACATTTTTTGTTCATTCATTCATCATTTATACAGGATACTTTTTTTTATTAGAACATAGTAGGTTACAGCTGGAAGTATCCTTGGAGACCACCTCATTCTACTCACTCTTTTTTGCCCAAATAAAATTTTATTATTATCTTTGGTTTTCACATCTACATTTCCCAATTTTACACCCTCCCTCTCCTAGGGAGTCATCCATTATTGTAAGGTTAAAAAGCTACCACTCTATTTAAAGAGGCCAAAGCTGAAACTTATAAGAAATGATAAAGATTTAATCCTGAATATTAGGCCTAGTGTACAAAAGATGGCTCACCCACTCATTAGCTCTGCCTATTAGAACTTCAGGAGATCATTTATTCTGGCTCAGAAGTCACCTTGCACCTGTCTCTCCTAAGCAAATTTCCTTAATCTCTGAATCTCTATTGGAGATATCAAGGTTCTGGAACCTGCCTATCTGCCCATTAGTCCTTGGAACCTCAGACTTTCTCTCTCTCTCTCTCTCTCTCTCTCTCTCTCTCTCTCTCTCTGTCTGTCTTTTCCCCTCTGTCTCAGTCACTCTGTTTCTGTCTCTGTCTCTCTGTCTCTGTTTCCCCTATCTTTGTCTCTCAGCTTCAGAAATGGAGATTTCTTTGCTTGGTCTTTTTTTCCTAGATACTTCAACCCTCTTCTACTTATGGTGCTTGTTTGCCAGGTGTCTTTCCTTATACTCATCCCCTTCTTTCCCTTCTGCACCTTCTCTCTACCTAGTCTGGACCACAGGAATGCTTGTGGGATACATTTACAAGAGGAAGAGGAATTTAAGCCCCTTGAGGGTAAGGGATTGTTTAATTTTTTGCCTTAATATTCCTAGTACTGATACAGTTGCTTAGTTGGTGCTTAATAAAAGCTAATTGGTCAATCAATACACAATTTCATAAAGGATACATGGCAATTATAAAATTAATAATGAAACTTGGGCGGGGCAGTGGATAAAGCACCAGTTCTGGAGTCAGGAAGATCTGAGTTCAAATCCATCCCCACATACTTACTAGTTGTGTGACCTTGGGCATGTCACTTAATCTCTGCCTCATTTTTCTCATCTATAAAATGGAGGCAATAACAGTACCTACCTTCCCAGAGATACTATGGGTATTGAATGAGATAGTATTTGTTAAAGTGCTTAGCTTTAGATAATAGGCAGCACATAAAATATTAACTTTAATCTTAAATTTATTAGCTCATTATTATACTTGCTGAGAAGAGCAAACAAGAAACTGATCTCCTTCCACTCTGATTGGCCCTAAACTCCCCAAGATATCTTAGATGGAAGGTCCTCCAAGTTTGTCCTCATAATCTTGGTTCTTCTCTGGGCCAGGAGGTAAAAGTCTTTTGTTTAAACCACATACTCTTGGAATTTGGAATTCTCCAACCTGTATGCTCTCAGGATAGAGTTTACTGGTCCTTGTTTTTCAACCCCTCTTTTCTCTTTCCAGAAAATTAGGAAATTTCCAACTGTGGGGTATTCTTCATCTCCATCCAGCATTAATGTGAGACCTTACCCAACTCCACCTCCCTTCCTCAATGGTTCCATAAGGGGAAATATAAGCAGTTAAATGGAACAGTTTCCATCAAAGTTAGTAGAAAATGCTCACTAAATTTTAGAGGCAGAGGAGCTGGGTTCTAATCCTTTTGATGATTGCTACCTATGTGATCTTGGTTAAGTTGCTTTCCCTCTATGGGATTTAGTTTCCTCATCTATAAAATAAGGGGATTGAACCATTATGGAATAGCAGAATTTAAAAGTTGAAAGGATCCACGAAAGTCATTGAAGGATGATAAATCCCCTCAACATGGCTCATTATACCCAACAAAGCATTCCCCACCTTTTGCTACAACTGAGGAAGGAGGAAGGAAGACTGATCCCTTAACTCTTTCTAAGCTCCAGACCCTATGTTTCTATGACCACATATCCTCTCAGTTCACGAAGATGCTCCATTTCTCACAGGGCTGAGAGAGGGAAAGTGCCTTGATTTAGCTCACCCAGCTAGGGTCTAGGGGCAGGACTGAGACTAGAACTCAAGGACCTCAATTCCCAGGCTAGGGTTTTGCATATTGGAACTTGCTAACCCAAGTTAACATATATTATGCACTTAAAATATGTTTGCTGACTTGGATAGAATTTTAGACTTCCCACTACACACTTCCCAGGTAAGTAGCACAGTCACTAAAGCAGGTGACATGTGATAAGGTTAAGCAGGCAATAACCAGGGGTCCATGCAGCCTCCCCTCACTGGTGAGCATCTTAGCCTATGCTGATGTCCAGAGGGGAGGGGACCTCGACTAGCAGTCATCTTTGATCACTGAAAATCTCCCAGTTTGACCTAGTCAAGCACAAGACTTCGACTATTAACTGCAATTCTGTCCCTAGTGCTCACATGTCAACAGGCAGCTCACTCACTCAAGCTCAGAGACACAGCTTGATAGCCCTGCCTTCTCATCACTGAAGCCATCTGAGCATGCCATATCTGTATCCTCTTCCCTCCCCCTCCCTTTTCTTTCTTTCCTTCTCTTTTCTTCAATATCCTTTTCTTCTCCAAATTTCTTCCTCCTCTTCCCTCTATTTTACTTTCTTTCTTCTCTTTGTCCTTCCTGCCCTCACCATGCATCACTTCCTTGATCTTTCCTGTTCTCTTCTTTATTTCTCCCTTCCTTCTTTTCCTCACTTCTCTCTCTTTCCTTCTCTCATCTCTCTTTCCCCTTTCTCCTTTTGTTCATTTCTCTTTTTGTCTTTTATCCTCTGATCTCTCTCTGATGTCTTTTTCTTCCCTCTCCTCATATTCTTTTTTCCTTTCTCATTTTCTCCTCTCCCTCTTCCCTTTCTTTTTCCCCCTCTCTCCTTTCCCTCCTTTCCTTCCTAATCTATTTTATCCCTTTTTCATCTCCCTCTCACATTTCCCTTTTCCTTTTGCCTCACATCCTTTCTTCCTTCTCTCTCTCATTCTTTCATCTTTTTATTCTTCTTTCTTTCCTTTCATTTATGCTCCTCATTCTTTCCCTCACTTTTTCTCCCTCATCCTCCCATATCTGTTTCCTAAAGCTCTGGATCCCTCTTTTCCCTCTGGCTGATCTCAGCTGAGGCTTTTGATATGACTCTTAATTGTCATTAAAGCTGCTAGGGCCAGTCTGGGGGTGGGTTTAGGGGGGCTGGGTGGGGACTCTGGCTTGTAAGAGATTATACTGCCATCTTCAGACAGGCATGGATGGGAAAGCAGCAGCAATCCTGGTCTCAGAAAGAAGAAAATAAAGCAATCTGTTCTTTCCATGGAGATGAAAACACAACTCCAATCTCCTTCAAAATGAACCTTGTGCCAAAGATTTGTGGCCTTCTGGCCCATCCAAGGTTTTTTTTTTTTTTTTGACCAATATGCAATCAACACCTATCATGATGGAAATTAAGCACAAAGCCTTTTCTTGATAATGATGCCTCTGAAACAAGTAAATAAGCTTAGCTCTTCCTATTCATATATCTCCTTTTACTCTATTATTTATTGATTTCTAAATCTTTTTATAGCTCTGACATCCTGTGACCTAAAGGTCCTGGGACCTTTAGAACATTCTGTGTTCTAAGGGTCTTTCCAGCTCTGATATTCTGCATTATAAGGCCCTCCTAGCTCTGACATTCTGTGTCCCATGTCCCAAAGGCACCCCCCCCCCAGCTGATAATCACTTTGCTAAGATCCCTTCCAGCTTTGACATTCTTGGTACTAAGGGCCCTCTCAGTTCTTACATTTTGTGTTCTGAGGTGTAACATCCTGTGACCTAAGGGTCCTCCCAACACTGAAATTTTGTTTTAAAGCCCTTTCAACTCTGATATTCTATTCTCCCTCTTATATCTCATATTCTATATTCTAACATTTTAGGATGTAACATATCTTCAAATTCCAATGATCTATATTCAAGGATTTCTTCCAGCTCTGACTTTCTATGTTCCAACACTGTTCTAATTTAGGGTCCTTCTAGGTCTTAAAATGATAATTCTCAGATCTTATTTGATATCTATAATCACTGTGAGGGGTGGGTGCTATTATTAACCCCATTTTATAGATAAGAAAACTGAGGAAGACAGAGGTTAAGAGACTTGACCAAGGTTACACAAGTAAGAAATGCCTGAGGTCAACCTAAAACTCAGGACTGTCTAATTCGAAGCCCACCTAAATCACTTGGCTATCTCTAAGACTGTGACTGGTTCTTTACAATAGCCCTATGGGTATTTAGATCAAGGCTGTCTTCTCCTTTCTAAACTGAGAGGAATCAGGACTAGATAATTTTCAGGTCTAATAAGAAAGTATTTAAAATACAGTTTCATTGTCATTCCTCCTCCTTGATAGCTGAGGTCTCACTGTAAAACTGTGGGGTGATGGGGAAAAGCTCTAGTCTTGGTCTCAGAAGATCTGATTTTGAGTCTCATCTCTACTGTAGCTTCATATTTCAAATTTAATCTAATCTGGTACAAATCCTTGACTTAAAGTGGATATGTCAAATGATATGATAAATGTTAGATATTTGTGACTCACATTGGCCTTCCAGGGTCTGCAAATGCTCATACAATCCACCTTGATGGAGACTTTCCTTCAGAGCCAAGGAGCATTCAAGTGGAATGAGTTACAAACTCCTTATTACCATGATGCCTGCCCATCCAAGGGCCCGCCTCTATATTCTAGACCATCCATCTGAGGAAAGTTCCTTACTGACTCAAGACAACCACCACACTTGTTAATCAACTGGGACTTTCTGGTCTATCACACTTGGGCAAGTAACTGAAGCTCCCTGCTCTTGTTCTTTCATTTGGGGAATGGTATTCACAACACTCATGTTATTTTCCTTGGGAATAAGCATGGTGGAATGAAGAGATATGGATTCAGAGAACTGAAGACCTATGTTTGAGTCATGTTTCAGACAAATAATGTATCAATGTTAACTCACTTACCAACTTAATCCTCCAGGCAACTTTCTTATATACCCCTTCCACATGAAGACTTTCCTTGTTCCACCAGCTTCTACTGTCTCCCTCCCCCCCAAAAAATCACCTAGTATTTATTTTCTGCACATTCAAATATGTACAAATTGTTTCTACCACGAAACAAAATATAAGCTATTGCTTGAGGGTAAGATGTGCTTGATTTTGTTGTTGTATCTGTAGCCCCTAGTATAATGTTTGGCTCCTAATAAATGCTTACTTAAGAACCTCCTTATTGGTTGACCAACTGTACACTTTGATCTGCTTTGGTAGACAAAGTTTTCTCACCAGAAATTTCTAAAACTATTAAAATAAAGGGACAGCCCTTTCCCAATCAATAAAACAAAGCAAAAATCTACTTAAATGACTAAGTTCTGGTGAAGATTGTATAAAATATAGTGTTAGTTATTTTGTAACCTTCAGTGGGAAGTCTTATATAAAGAATTCTTGTAAGAATAAGAATTACTGCTATTAATATTTATATTAATAATTCAAAGAAACTTTCACCTGATATCATGGAAACTTTTAAATTGCTGCAATTGTTTATGACTTCAACACCTGAGGAACCAAATCTTGTGGCATCTGAACCTCTCCATCTCTGTTTAATATCCATCAGGGAGTGAAGTTCATCCCAATTTCTAGATGACTCATTATCCAAACTGGAGGAAATATGTGCTGGACACCCACTCAGTCAATGACCTTTCTGCAGAGGTCAAGTTCTACTCATTTACTGAAGAAATGGTAATCCTTGGTGACAATTAGCATTTGACAGTACCATCTGAGTATTCATATTATGAGCTTATGTTCTAGAATGAAGATTCAGAAATCAAAATGTAATTGGAAAGCGGAGAGAAGGGGAGGGGTAAGCTGAGGGATGGTTGTGCTTATCTCCAGGAATGGAGAAGGATGCTCAGTAGGAAATTAGGCAGGAAAATGACTAGGAGTCATACATGTATATCTCTGTCCACATCTATGGGATGCAAGTGGGGTGAATGTTATTATTGCTGGAAGACATGCTCCCCAGATTATCTCCCTAGCATCATGTAAGCTCCTTCAGGGTAGAGACTGTTTTGGATTTGTTCTTTGTAGCCCCAGTGTTTAGTATAAATCTTTGTACATAGTAGGTGCTCAACAAATGCTGACTGTATTTTAGGAGGGGGATACTATCCATTATGGCTTGATCAGATACTTGCTTCTTTTTTCTCCTTGGGCAAGGTAGGTTTTGACTCCATTGTTGTCCTGGAACTCACTGATGCTCAAGATTGGTTCAAGATTATGGACCAGCCTGATATGTATACAGACTTGATGGCAATCTATTTTATTTATAAGAAAATTTAGTTCCCCTCTAGCCTGAAAAGATTAAGTCTTTGAGCTACCACCCCTTATCTACATATCCCTAATTACTTCATCTCTGCTCTCTGAGTTACTGCCCTATCAATGAATACCTGATAACCTGTCTTCCTTCCCCTTTAAAAGCTCACTCTCTACTCAAATGAGTTGCTTGTCTTCCTTTGGGAAGTCAGTCCACTCTTGGGGAAGTCATGCCCCAAATCTCCTGTCTTTATTCCCTTCCTTACTATTGATTCCTTCATGGCAGTTACTGTTACTGGTGCTGCTAATCTTGCCCTTAAATTAATACCTAAATAAATATTTTTTGTTCCTTAAAAAGAAAAAAAAAAGAAAGAAAACTTAGGTCCAGAGTGAGAACCCTAGCAGGATAAAACAAGAGAAATGGCTTGATATAAAGAGGAAAATTTTATCTTCTAGTATTAATGAAAGAACTTAAAAAAACCTGATCTGAACTGTTCAAAAATGTAATGGTTTGCTACTTTATAGAATGGTGAGTTCCCCATTTATGAAGATGTTCATATAGAGGCTAATTTATTACCTTTCCAGGAGATTGTAAAACAGGGATTCCTAACATTTTTGGGGGGTATTTTATTATCTCTTACTTAGTTTTAATACAAAGGGGGTTTGTTATCTACATTTCTAATGGAAAGTAATATTAAATTTTAGTTAAAGATTAGTGCAAATAAAGATGCATTTTTTTCTCCTTCCAAATCCATGAATACAAAAATAAATCTATCCATGGACTGCAGAATTCCTCTTTTGTGAATACTCATTCAAGTATGAATTGACCTGGATGATGTCTAAGGTTCCTCTGAGTGCTGAAACTTTGTAATTCTTTGATTTTTATGATTCTAATGGGAAAGGAAAATTCTTATAGTAGTCACCTATTTAGGTAACTCTTCCTTGGGAGGGGCGTTGTGCCTTTGTACCATCCTCCATTTATGATTTCTACTGGTTTACAATAATACAAAGAATAACAAATAATAGCATTTTATGCCAAATTATCAATTACAAATAACTTGATGTATTATTTCATTTGATCATCAAAACAACCCCTGTGGTATAGGTGCTGTTTTATGCCCATTTGACAGAATTGGAACTGAGGCACAGAGAAGTTAAATGACTTGCCCAGGTTCACATCATTATTATGTATTTGAGGCAGATTTGAGCAAAGGTTTTTTCTAACTCAAAATGGCAGTTTATCCACTATACTATACTACCTAAGGAATACCCATTCATGTTACTTAGGCTAAATGTACCAAAGCCACTTTATACCAAGTGGATGGATGAATCAAGATGTAAATTCTATCTGGGTTGATATTTATAGGTACACAGAGTGGTTACAGAGTCCAACTTTTTTGATATGAAGAAAGAAATCTTAGAGATGTCATAGTTGTGAATCCACCTCCATGCTCCACCTCTTTCTAGTCATGTGATCCTCCTATACCTGAATTTTTCTGATTGGAGAGTACTTGACTAGATTTGGTCTTATTTTGAAAGGCACCTTTCTCCCTCTCTCTGTCTCCTCATTTTCTCTCTTTTATTCTACATTTCTTTCTCTACTATATGTGCACCTATGTATCTATCATCTATCTAGCCATCCATCCATCATTTATCTATTATCCGTCCATCCATCTATGTATTTTCAAGCTATGTTTCTTGATGCAGATAATCCTTTCTGAAAATATTGTCTAGTTTGGATCATCACATTTTAGGAATGACATTAACAAACTGAAGTATGTCCATAGGAGATGACCCCACGATGGGACTTGGGGAAAAAAGCAAATCATTGTTGTATGGGATTGGGATGTTTAACTTGAAGAAAACTAAAGGGGAGGCCATGCAAACTGTCTTCAATGATCTGAATGACCTTCAAAATGATGAAATATTCTTTTTTTTCTGTTTGGTTCCAGAGGTCTTAATCAGGAGTGATGGATAAAAGTTAAAGGGAGGCAGATTTTGGCTTTATGTAAGGAAAATATCTTCTTAACAATTAGAGCTGTCCAAAAATGTAATTTTAATTCCAGAAATCATAGCTGCCTAGTGGCTTTCCGCCCTGGATTGAATGAGCCCTTGTTAGGGGCCCATGTTTTAATGTGGATTCTTGATCATTCATGCTAATATGGCCTCCATGAACTTCCCTAATGCTGAGTTACTGTGATCCTGTGAATCTTTCCCAGGCGTGGAGGGGTTCCATCAGCCTTGGAGATCCAGACACTAGCTTCAAAGTGTCATTATCGACAGCTAGCATAGGCAGGCAAGTGAAGGGCTATTGAATAGAAGCAAGAGGTCAGGAATTAGAGAGAGAAGCCAGTGAAAGATCACCAGTTTTGCCAGAAGTAAGGGAAAGTTAAAGATACAAAATCTATGAAATAGTAAAAACTCATATTTTCTTAAATTTTTCATTATACTTTTCTTACTATGAAACCACTAAGTAGGGAATATAAGTATTATTAGTTTCATTGTATAAATGAGAAAACAAACTCTATGACATGTTGGCTTTCAACTTTAGTAGGTAAATAACTTTAAGGTGTTAAAAATCAACTAACTTTTGAGGAAAAAACTGACATGACCTAGGTCCTCATATGATACAGAACTATGATGAATAGGATTTTGTCTTAGGGGACCAGCATATTTGAAGGGTACTTCATCCCCATAGTGTTTTGGAGAAACCCATCCCCACCTTCCCTCTCTGTCCTCTGCTTCATGACAAAACTAACTTTATTACCTGGAACCATCGCCAGGATCCCATCTCTCTGTTGGGGTCTTTTTCCTCATTAATCCTTATGATGTCCCAGAGAAGACTCCCTGGAGCAGTATTTTCCCCAATGTTGCTACTACTGTGGTTAGAATCTATACTGTCACTGTTCCTTTCACTAGCAGACTTGTATTCTCTCCCACCACTCCTAACTGTTTTAATCCTAAGTCAAATCATTATTTGTTTTGGTTAGAATATACTTCATATCAAGGCAGGGATTGGTTAATAACAACAGTAATGATGATGATGGTGATGAAGAAAAAGGAAAAGGAGGAGGAAAAGGAGAAAGAGGGGGAAAAGGAGGAGGAGGTAGAAGAGGAAAAGAAGGAGGAGGAGAAGAAAGAAGAGGAGCATGAACTTTTGTAGTATTATATATTGTATTTATGACAAGTCTGGGAGGCAGGTGCTAACATTATCTCCACTATCTCCATTATATCCAGAGAGAGGTTAAGTGACTTGGCTAAGATCACCCAGCTACTTAATATCTGAGGACCAGATTAAATTCAGGTCTTCCTGACTCTAGGTTCTGTGCTTTATCCAGTGGGCCACCTAGCTGCCTCCAGGTGGTAAGGCTTGGTCTTAAATTACAGTTACCTCCAGCTTAGATTTGTAGGGCAGCTGTATGGCACAGTGGATACAGCAGTGGCCTTGGAGTCAGGAAGATGGGAGTTTGAAAATGGCCTCAGGCACTTGATACTTACTAGCTCTATGACCTTCAGCAAGCCACTTAACCCCCGATTGCCTCGCATCCAGGACCATCTCCAGTCATTCTGATTCATGCCTGGCCACTGGACCCAAATGACTCTGGAGGAGAAAGTGAGGCTGGTGACTTTGCACAGCACCCTCTTATTCAACTCTAACTCATGTTCTTGTCATGGTATCATCTCCCTGATGTCATGGTCTACTTTGAGAGAGCTCTATAGAGCTTGCAGCTTTTCAAAGTGCATTCACTTGTAATATTTCATTGGTTGGTTTAATTGGAAGAGCAATTCAACATGATTGGGTTGAGAGTTATTAACCCAAGTCCCCTCCCAGGTGTCTCCCTGATTTTCTAAGACTACACTTCAGTTACCTTCCTTATCACCCAGGGCCTCCTCACCCTGGAGCATCCCTCTATCATACAGGGTCCTCTCTGCCCATTGTTAAAATCTCCCCCAAGGCTTACATTTTGGAAAGGGGTACAGGGTGGCCTGTAGGCTATGCACCCAAGTTTCTGAACTTCAGCATTATGTCCTTCATTTCCACCTTCCTTCTGCCTTTCCAAGTCCTTTTTGTGTTTTGGCATCTTTCTTTAGAATGTGAGCTCTCTGAGGGTAAGAACTGTCTTTTTGGTTCTATTTGTCCCTTCAGTATTTATCAAAGTGACTGATAAAAAGTCAGAGCTTAATAAATGCTTGTTGCCTGCCCATGAGAAAGCAAGATTAAAAATGGGTCTTGATCACAGTCTTCACTCAGTTAAAACATTGATCCATATATAATTAAGAATAGCATCATTAATAGATGTTGCCTTACTGAATTTTCACAAACTACTTAGGATAAAAAGCTCTCAAAATAGAGACCAAGAAAAAAAATCACCATCACATGAGAACAGAAAGACACTTATGACAACCGCTGAAGTCTAGAAAATCAGTGGCACATCCAGAAGAAGACTCAAGTTCACAATACTTCCCCCAAATGTGCTGAGTTGCTCCTCCAATTGAACCAACCAGTAATATCCTTGAGAGCAAGGATTGTTTCATTTTTGTATTCATATCTTCAAGGTCTAGCACAGTATCTGGCATTCAGTGGGTCCTTAATAAATGCTTATGATTGTTTATAAATTGATCACCAATGTCTTATCTGCTACTGGAGTTGTTTTGAAGATGTTTTCCAATGCCCCTACAGAAGATAAGCTTTTAGTCCGATGCTGATATTAATTTACACTAAGCAATTATGCTATCTCCTGTGCAATAGTCCACTGACCATCAAATGTAAAAGAATAGGAAGAGAATAGTGACTTGTTCCATTTCTATCTGAACTTCACCAAAGATACCATAAGAATGAAAATAATTATAAGTCACATTTCTGTCATGTTTTAAGGTTTACAAAGTACCTTTCTCACAAAATTGAGATAGGTTCAAATATCAGTGTCATACAAACTTAAATAAATTCAACAAGCATTATTTAAATGCCTTCTGTTTACAGGGTACTTGCTAGTTGCTGAAGATGAAAAAATAAAGAAAACACAATCAGTCCCTACTCCAAAAGAGCTTGTTGTCTACAAGGCTTGGGGAAGGGGGTGGGTGGGAGAAAGGGACATTGTGTCTAAGGATCAGCAATACTCTTGGAAAATTTAAGAATGGCAGAGAATTTGTGAAAAAAAAGAATCAAAATAGGGATAGATAAATTTGAGAAACAGTAAATGATCCTATTTGGTGGGAATATACAGAATGTGAAAGAAAGAATCTTTAAATAAGTCTGAAAAGGCAAACCAATGCCAGAAGATTGCATAAGGACTTTAATGTTAGGGTAAGGAACGTGTATTTTATTCTATAGACAATAGAGTGACTCAGAAGTTTTTGGAGCATAGAAGTGATATGGTAAGACCTATTATTGTTGTTCAGTCATTTTGAACTCTTCATGACCTCATTTGGGGTTTTCTTAGCCAAGATACTGTAGTGGTTTGCCATTTCCTTCTCTGATGCATTTTACAGATGAAGAAACTGAGGCAAGCAGGGTGAAGTGACTTGTCTATGGTCATATAACTAGTAAATGTCTAAGACCACATTTGAACTAAGGAAGATGGGCCTTCTTGACTGTAGGCCAGCTCTTAGCATTATGGCACCACCTAGCTGCCATGGTAAGACTTGTACACGAAGAACATTGTATTGACCATAATATGAAAGATGAATTTGAAGAGGAAGGGTTGATTAGAGAGACAGGGAGACTGGCCAGGAGGACATTATAATAGAAAGCAAGAGCAAGGTCCTAACCAGTGTAGTTATGCAAAGAGTTATAGATTTAGAGCTAGGGAGCATCTTTATTTTACCAATAAGAAAATTGAAAGAGAAGGTAGGTGAATTTAACCACAACTCTACAATTAGTGCTTGAGAAGGGATCTGAATTTAGCTCTTCCTGACTCCTAGTCCCATGCCCTAACTACAATGCCCCCACCTCCCAGTTGTCTGTGAGGAAAGATATAAAAATGAATGCAAAAGATATTGCTAAGATAAAATCACTAAAACTTGGTATTTGATTCAGAAATAGAAGGGCAAGGAAAAGAGTCAGGCATGACTCCAAAGTACCAAATGACTAGGAGAATAGTGATAGAAATAGGAATTTACAGAGGCAAGAACACAGATGCCAGCATCCCCTATGGCTTTGACCTGTGGAAATCTTTCCTGAAATCTTTCATCTCCAACACCCACCAAGCCATCAGAGTCTGAATCTAAACACCCACCAACTAGAGTAAATATTTGATAATCGTCTCTAAGCTTGCTTGCTATAGCAACACAGAGCCACTAAGTCCCATTTAAATTAAAACTGCCTTCCAGATCAAGAATCACAAATACAGACAAGTTAGAAAAAATGGGAAGAATAAGGGAGGAGGGTCATGATGGATACATATATTTTTAATTATTACAAAGAAAAAGGAAAAATCTCAGATTGGATCTATCTGCTTCTCAGTATCTCCTTGGGCTCTCTCTTCCCTTCTCTACTCACATATTCCTCCAGATTTGTTTAGCAAATTAAAGGTCTGCTGATAATTGGATGATTTACTGGTCTCCCAATCCTCTCTGACAGGCAGAGTACTCTAGCAGGAGAAAAGGCCGACCAACTTAGTTGGGTCCCAAACCTAAGGGGAAACATCTCTTGCTAATAGATTAGCAATCAAGAGGGGAGAAAACACATTTAAGATGATCAAGTGGAACTTTTGGAGATGACCTTGTTGGGAGAATAGGGCCAATTGCTCTATTTCACATAAAGAATTAAAAGAGCTCTGAGTCCCAGATGCATTGAACTACTTACCCATCCCTTGAATATCAGGGTACAGGAAAGAGCCCTGGACATTAGATATATTCTGCTACTAACTCATGGGTATGACACAACACAAATCCTTTCTCCTCTTTGAGCCTTAATTATCTTCTCTATAAAATGTGGTTTTATAAATGATGTTTAAGGATGGTCTTGACAATCTTTCTGGAAAAGTCTCTAGTTCTCTGAAATGCCTGACCAACTCCTCTAGGGACCCTGTGCCCCCAGCGCCATTATTCCTGGGGATTATCTAACTGCATCCATTCCCTCTGATGATCCTGAAGAGTTCTTGTCTCTTTTATCTTGCCTGTTTCTTGTATGTATTTATTTGTGTGTATGTTGCCTCACCCATTAGACAGTGAGCTTCTTGTGGGCAAGCACTAGTTTTGCCTTTGTATCCCTTTTGTATACCTTGTCAACTCTTAATAAGTACTTGTGGACTTCATGCTTCCGATCTTTTGTTCCTGTTTAATGTCCCCCCTCCCATTAATATATGTTGATTGACTAAAATTCTACTCTCTGCCTATGAATTTCACTGATTTTTTAATTTATAAGCTGAGATAACCAACTGGGTTTGTACTTAATAGCTGAGCTAACTATTTCTGAGCTAAGATGACCAGTGCTATATACATTCTTGTGTTCTATCTTATGATTCATAGAATTGTACAATGCTAAAGCTGGGAATGTACCTTAGAACAAAGAATGTTAGGTATGGAAGGGACCTCAGAACAAGAATGACAGGACTTAGAATATAAAACAATAACATAAGAGGAGATTGGAGCAGCTAGGTGGTGCAGTGGATAGAGCACTGGTCCTGGAGTCAGGAGGACCTAAGTTCAAATCTTACCTCAGACACTTAATACTTTCTTAGCTGTGTGAACTTGAGCAAGTCATTTAACCCTATTTTCTTGCCTTCCCTTCCAAAATAAAACAACCAAAAAAAATTGGAGGAGATTAAAAGTCAGAGAAAGAAGAGAAAGGAGTAAAAACAAATTCAGCATGACTCTATTAAGATCAAGTCATGCCAGACTAACGTCATTTTCTTTTTTTGCCAGTGTTACTAGACTAGCATTTCAAAAGAGGGAAGGAGGTGTAGTTTCCTTAGATTTTAGCAAAACATTGGAAAAAAGTTTCTTATTCAGTTGTTGTTTAGAGAGATATGTACTGGATACTAGTATGGTAAAGATGATCCAGAACCAGATGAAAGACTGAACCCAAAGATTATCAATGGTATGACACTCCCATGGAGTGTCACAGTGTTTCTCTTAACAGAAATGTTAAAGAGCCCAGGACCAAGAGATAACATGTACACAAGTTTGTGAATACAAGATCTATGCAACTATGTGACTTGTATTAAAGTCAGAGTTGATATGATTATTATCTCTGGAATGAAGACAAAACACAAAGAAATAATTTAGAACATAGAATGCTAGGCATGTAAGGGCCTTAGGACATAGAATGTTAGCACTAAAAAGGACTTAGAATATAAAATATTAGAGATGGATAAGATCGAAAGGTGTAACAGAGTTAAGGTCCAAAAAGCTAGAATGCTGGGACTTGATTCTAGTGGCATAACATCTAACAGGTATGAATGCTATATTTTGTAATGGTATTCAAAATATTGATTTCACATATAAGATGTAAGGAAGTCCTTACATAGTAACTTATCTGAAGAAAGATCTGGGGGAGGGGTTAATGCACTACAAGCTCAAAATGAGCCAATGGTTAGGGTTAGCCAATTAACTAGCATTTATTAATATCTAATCAATAACTTTCTCCCAAAGCTCCTCATATCATAGGGTTCAGAATTTTTCAACCAACTCTTCATTTCCCATGTTTTGCTCAGCTTGATTTAAACTCCCCCAATATCATGCCCCTACCCTAAGTAAAATCTGGATGCAAATCTTATGCTTTTCAGTTTGCTTTTTTATAATCATGTTCCCCTATTAGATTATAAACTTCTTAAGATATTTTCTTATTATATTATTCATAATTATATGTAAATATACTATTATAAACTTCTTATTTGTATCTCTAGTACTTAGCATTGGCACATAGTAGGATCTTTAACCATCTACTTTGAGTTTGTCATTGTGCACAGCACTAAGGGATACAGCAAAAGGAAAAAACAACAGCAGCAACAATAACCAATACTTTCAAGGAGTTTACAGTGTGCTTTGATAGCCTTTGAACTAATCCTGTCTTAGGCTTCATTTAGAGAATAGCATTCAAAGAAGGAGTTAGCTAGTTTTAGAGATGAACTTGGAGAGGGGAAGATTTGAGTTCAAATCCAGTCTCAGATATTTGCTAGATATGTGATCCTGGCAAGTCACTTAATTTCAATTTTCCCAACCATAAAATCAAGATAATAACAGCACCTACTTCCCAGGGTCATTGGGAAGATTAAATGAGATAATATTGAAAATTATTCAAGGTTTAGCACAGCCCTTGGCAATATTTCTTTCCTCCTTGTTGGAACCCATCTGTGCTCATTTCTGGCTCCCACTCTACTCCAAATTATGCCAGTAGTTATTTTAACAAGTGGCTCTCCCTCATTAAAAATTGAACATAGGACAGCTTTTAAAATTTAATTGGTATTATTAGCACTTTCTCTATCACTTTTTAAAGTCTCAACAAAACAATAAATCAAATTCTGATTTGAAGTATTTGCTGATTTCTCTGGTATCAGAACACATTTTGAAAATTTAACTATTGGCTCTTCTTAGACAATTTGGGGAGGCACCAACACATCCTTGGCATCCAATCCTTCCCTCCCCCATTTTAGGAAGCAAGATAATCTGGAGGACATTCAGAGGAGCATGGGCCATACTGGAGATGAACATTAAGATCATATCCTAAAAGGATTGATTGAAGGAAGTGGGCACATTTAGCCTGGAGAAGAGAAGACATAGAGTGACCATCTTAGTTGCCTTCCTATATATTAAGGGTTTGCAGGGAAGAACAGAGAATCTTGTTCTGTTTGTCCCCAAAGGGCTGAATGAGGAGTGATGAATGGCTAGAAGTGTCAGAAAAGTATATTTAGAGCTGGCACAAGGGGGAAAAGGCCCGCAAAATTACAAGAAAAACTAACCAAGTCAGCAAAAGCATAAAAGACATTTCTAAGAACAAGAAGAAAAGATGACTAATAGATAGCCTGTGCATTACACTGGTATTTTTTTAATATTAAGGGAAAGAGAGGAAGCATCTCCTCTGAGCAGTGGGAATTGAAGGGACATTGTCAAGGGGGGTGGGCAAGGATGGAGAGGAGGCATCCTTTATCATTGGAGGGAATATCCATAGCAATGGAATCACAGATCATTTGGGAGTAATATAATACAATAAACTTAACAGCTAGAGCTTCCTAACAATAGAATGAACTATTTTAAAAGTTTTGGATCTGTACTCTTCCCCTTCTGTATGGCCTGGATTCTGGGTGGCCCTGTCTTAGGAATATATGCTAAAAGTAATTCTATTGAATTATGGGTTGAACTAGATGATCCCTTAAAACACTGAGATTCTGTGACAAATGGGATGAGATCAAGTCACAGAGAAAGAAAGACTACATATGAACCTGGAGTCTGTATCTCTACATGGTTCCTACAGGAGAACATGTGAACTTAATGGAACATGACCTGATGGAGAAATAGAGTATCAGAACCTTGATGATGGAGATGGAAGGGGATCTGGAACATTGTGATAAATAATGTGGGGGGGCGGCTAGGTGGTGCAGTGGATAGAGCACTGGCCTTGGAGTTAGGAGTACCTGAGTTTAAATCCAGCCTCAGACATTTAATAATTACCTAACCATGTGGCCTTGAGCAAGCCACTTAACCCCATTGCCTTGCAAAAATCTAAATAGCAATGTGGTTCCATTTCCAGTAAGACCAAGGGAACCACTGTAGTTTTAGACTCTTTGGGGAGTGAAAGGGGCAACACTGCAATAGCATTTTGAAGGAGAAATCAGTGATGGTAGTTTGTTGTCAATGGATTACTAATAGGCATCTCATGTAGGGATAACTGACACAAACATTTTGGATTAGTTTGGTTTTTTGGTAGATGTAACTAGGTGACAAGATAGAATGTTGAACTTGGAAGTTAGGAAGAACAGACACCTCCTAGCGGTGTGAACCTAAGAAAGTCATTTTCCTTTTTCATTCTTAGTTTTCTCATTTGTATAGTGGGGATTAGTATAGCACCTACCTCAAAGGATTGTTATAAGAATCAAATGCAAAATGATATGTACAATACTTTACAAACCTTAAAAATGCTAACTAATAATAATAATAGTATCTAGGTGTATCACGCAATGTAGGTGATCACTAATTCTGCCTATCTTTAAAAATTTTCTCCAGAGTGCTTTGGAATCTCTGGACAGTGGGGAAACAGATGCCTGCAATGCTGCACTCGGCTGTGGTTATATTAGCAGGTTGACGCCAAAGGTGGGATGCCCGTCCATGAATTTTCTCTGTTAATTGCACATACCAGCCATGATAAATCACTGCGGTTCCCCTCTGGACACACTGGGAAAGGAGAGGGAGCCAAAGGCCCTGGCGCATTTGTGAGAGAGCCCTTCTCCAATGCCTAATGATTTTCCCGGCCTCGGCAGAGGAAGGACGTGCATAATTACCAAATTGAGCTTGCAACAGCTCTTCCTTCTCTGAAATGGACACTTGGGTCATTTCAGCTGAAAAATTGGGTTGGGGAAAAATAAATAAATAGAAATTGGCCTCTTTCAGGAAATTATCCTGGAAATTGAAAGAGATGAGAGTTCAGGGTTGCTCTCTCTCTCTCTCTCTCTCTCTCTCTTTCCCTCCTCTGTTTCTCTCTTAGTCTCTCTCATCTCAGTCTCTGTCTCTTTTTTTTCCTTTTTTTTTAGATTTTTTTTTCAAGGCAATGGGGTTAAGTGGCACAGCTAGGTAATTATTAAGTGTCTGAGGTCAGATTTGAACCCAGGTACTCCTTACTCCAAGGCCGGTGCTCTATCCACTGAGCCACCTAGCCGCCCTCTCTCTTTCTGTCTGTTTCTGTCTGTCTCTCCCCCCTCCTTCTCTCAGTTTCTCTTAGTTTCTTAGTCTCTCTCAGTCTCTCTCTGGTTTTCTTGTCTCTGTCTCTATATTTCTGTCTCTCTGTCTGTCTCTCTCTCTGTCTCTGTCTGTCTGTCTATCTGTCTCTCTCTCTCTCTCTCTCTCTCTCTCTCTCTCTCTCTCTCTCTCTTATCTCTCTCCTTCCTCTCAGTCTCTCTCTCTTTCTTTCTCTATCTCTGTGTGTCTGTCTGGCTCTCTCTTTCTTTCCTTTCCCCTGTCTCCCCCTCTTTCGCTGTGTTTCCATGTCTCTATTGATACTTAATCACCTGTGTTCAGATACTGAGGCCCCACAGGCTAGAATAGAGAGCTAACATGGGCCATACAGAGAGAGCCAGACAGGGAGAGGAGAGGAGAAGGAAAAAGTTTCTTTTCAGAACCTCATGCTGAGCAAATCTTCACAAGAGCAGGCCACCCAGCTGAGGAGGAGATTGAGGGGAATAAGCCTGGTTTTAATGGTCTGAAAGGAAAAGTCAGCTGCAGAAGGTAAGATGTGACTGCAGCTTTGACCATTGAGAGGGGCTGCCCTTCCATACAGGAGTAGGGAGAGGCTGTCAGGACTCCCACATAGCTCATCCTATCCTCTGACCCTCATCCCTTAGCCTTATCTCTTAAATATGTCCTTGTTTAAAGAGACTTTGCTTTCCTTAGTGGGTCCATAGACTTATTTAGAGCCCCCTCCTCTCTAGGATACAAGAACATAAGCCTAAGGCAGCTAGGTAGTATAGTAGATAAAATATTGGACTTAGAACATGAAATCAGGAAGACATGAGTTCAAATCCATCCTCAGATAGTTAGCATCTGTGCAATCCAGAACAAGTCGACTGACCTCTCCTAGCTTCAGTTTTCTAATCTATAAAATAGGGATCATAACAACACCGTCTTCACAGGGTTCCTGAGAGGATTAAACAAGATATGAAAGGTAAAGTTTATTGCAAACCTTATAAATGCTAGCCATATTCACATCAAAAGATAAAGGATTGACATAAGGGTAGAATATTGATCCACAAGCCAGGAAACCTGACGTTTAGCTTCAACTGCAACATTTCTAGGCCGTCTCAAAACTGACCCCTTTCTTTGAGAGTAATACTCTAGCTTATAGTAAAGAACTGTCCATTAGCAATTAATTTAGTGGAAGCCAAACCACTGGTTTCAGGTAGGCAAGAAGACAAGGGGCCATACTCTCATGTACAGGCGTTGGGCTTGGGGCCACCCAAAATGCTACCAATTAGAGGCAGAACTCAGACTATCTTCACCTTCCAAAATTGCCTTTTTTGCCTGAACCCTAGTCCACATCTCTTCACTGACTTCTTAGGCTCTTGTTAATGGAATTCATTCTGGCATCAGTCCAGGAGGTGGCTTTTGCCTCAGCAGGAGGCATCCCTGATTCCACAACATCCATCCAACGTATAAAGTCCCCTGTCTTGGGCCATAACCTTCCCCAACTTCCCAACTGAAGAAATCTGAACCTGAATATTCCCCTATTCTTTTAAGGATCCTCTTATGACCTAGCAATTTCCCCCTTAAACTCAGTCCTCTTCTTGATTTCTCTGTTGTGTCCAAGTCATCCAGTTTCACAGCTTTGGGGTCCTCCTCTCTCCTGAATCCAAAATCTTGTCTAATCTATCTCCATCAATCTTTCAAATCCCTTTTCTACTCATAGGACCCACCATTCTGGTTCAAGTCCCCATTCTTCTTGCCTGGACTATGACAATGGTTTTCTACAATAGCTTTCTTTTTTATTTTCAATTTTTTTTGCAAGGAAATGGGTTAAATGATTTGACCAAGGTCACACAGTTAAGAATTAAGTGCCTGAGGGCAGCTTGGTGGTACAGTGGATAGAGCACCAACCCTGGAGTCGGGAGGACCTGAGTTCAAATTTGACCCCAGACACTTAATCCTTTTTTGTTGTTGTTTGCATCTTTGTTTATTTATTCATTTATTTGTTTATTTGTTTTGTTTGTTTGTTTGTTTTCAAGGCAATGAGGTTAAGTGGCTTGCCCAAGGCCACACAGCTAGGTAATTATTAAGTGTCTGAGGCCAGATTGGAATTCAGGTCCTCCGGACTCCAGGGCTGGTGCTCTATCCACTGCACCACCGTGCTGCCCCTACAATAACCTTCTTATAAGTAGTGTTCTTCATCCCTCCAATCTGCCTAGACATATGTCTGACTATATCAACCTATTCTCCATATATTCCATGATGGGACTCTATCATCTCTAAGATCAAATATAGCTTCCCTATCATGTTAAAGCCTATCACAACCTAGTTGTAATTTAACTTTTCCAACCTTATTATATACTCTTCTTCATATATTCTGCATTATAATTCTTTCCCATCTCTCTGAACCTCCCCCTTCTCTTTGTTTTTTAGGAACCTTAATTTTCTGCAAAGCTCAGATTACGTAACATGTATGTGCACATTTTCTTGACACTTTTCTGCCCATCTCCCACTATTAGTGCTGCCCTTCAGTTATCTTGTATTAAGAGGTATTTATGTGGTACAGTGAATACAACATGCTAGGACTGGATTTAGGAAGACCTGAGTTCAAATATGGCTTGTAGCTGTGTGACTCTGGGTATGTCACTTAATTTTTGTCTGCTTGAATTTCTCCATTTTATCCAGGGGATAATAATAGAACCTACCTCTCAGGGTTGTAAGGATCAAATGAGAAAATATTTGTAAGCTACTTTGTAAACTTCAAAGCTATATGGAAATGTTTAATATTAGTATCTTATTTTAATATATTTTGCATATATATATGTGTATATATATATATATATATATATATATATATATATATATATATAATTTCCTATAGAACATAAGCTCTTTGAAGGCAGGAATTCTTTCATCTCATTATCTCATTGTGTCTACAGTGTCTGGCACAGTGTCTGATACACAGCAGACACCTAATAAATGGTTATTGATTGAGTGAATAAGTGATTCTAATTTCCTCATCCTTCTGGTAGTTTCTCTAGATATGCTCTATTTTTATCAAAATCCTTCCTCAGGTGTGGAATAAAATGTACTAATAAATAGCTGTGGTCTGATTATGGAAGAATAGAGTAGAAATCTTATCTCCCTCATTCTGAATATTAATTGGAGTCTATTCAAGTACCTTAGCTTTTTATGCTAAGTCTCATTGTTGATTTATAATGAGCCTGCTATCTGGGCTTGTAAAAAAAATACCCAGCCTTTCTCTGAATGACCTGCTGTTTGGCTATATCTTCCTAAAACTATCATTTAAGGTATTTGATTTTTTGAGCCCAATTGTTGAACTTTACATTCATCTCTAATTCCATCCATTGCTTTACCTCTCAGATTTTTTTGCATCCTGATTGATAATGGTGCCTTGGCTATCTATCTCTCCCAGTTTCTTGCCATCTATTTAATGATAGAGGCTTAGACTGTCTTCCTGGTGAGTCAGTGCACAGGTAGACCACACAGAAGACCTATAGATTGGAAGACAGCAGGCTAACTCCCTAACTGTCATTGTGCCTCTTTCTGAAGATGGAACTTATTAAAGTTAGCTGCCCTCCTTCCTGCTAACACAAATTTGTCTAAGACATCAGAGTTGTGGCCAGTCTTATATTCACCAGGAATAGAACCTCCCTCCTTTCTCCTTAAATACCCTAGCTGTTTATTGCTTCAGGTCAGTTTTTGTTGTACTGATTCTGGACAAGGGCTGTATAAGAGCTAGGAGAGACTTTGGATATTTAATTTAACTCTCTCATTTAATAGACAAGGAAACAGGCTCATGTTGGTCACATGTGGACTTAGAGTTTAAAGGGTCAGACTTCAGAGACCATCAAGACCAATTCCTTTCATTTTACTAGTGAGGGAACTGAGATTCAAGGAAGTTAAGAAACTCGACTAAAGTTCACTAGATTGTAATAGACAGTCAGAATTGGAACCCCATGACCTCTGTCTCTGGAATCAGAGCTCTTAAGTGACTCTATAACCAGAATTAAATCTTGATGTAAAACTCCAAATTCATCACTCTCTCCAATAAACCTCATATTTCTTTCTTTTTCTCCTCCTCCTCCTCCTCCTCCTTCTCCTTCCCCTTCTCCTTCCCCTTCTCCTCCTCCTCCTTCTCCTTCTCTTCTTCTCCTCCTCCTCCTCCTTCTTTCTCCTCCTCCTCCTTCTCTTCTTCTTCTCTTCCTCCTCCTTCTTCTTTCTCCTCCTCCTCCTCCTCCTCCTCCTCCTCCTCCTCCTCCTCCTCCTCCTTCTTCTCCTCCTCCTTCTTTTTCTTTTTCTTCCTTCTTCTTTGCAAGGCAATGGGGTTAAGTGACTTGCCAAGGCCACACAGCTAGGTAATTATTAAGTATCGGAGGTCTGATTTGAACTCAGGTCCTCTCCTCTCCAGGGCTGGTGCTCTATCCACTGTGCCACCTATCTGCCCCAAACTTCATATTTCTTAACACACCATTGTGAAAATCAGCCAAACTTGGTGATCAGGCAGCCCTGGTAATAAGTGAGAGATAATTTAAAAGAAAAAAGCAAAATGACCACCACAATTCTATGAAATTTGTCTTTAGCGGTGTCACTATTTTTATATTACTAAAATTATTTTCTGATTCTTCTAGTCACCAAATTAAAGCATCTTTTGTATAACAAAAGAAAACATCTACTCCATCTTTTTACCATCCTTTCTTGCTCATAAATGAGTTTTATAAAATAAAAAGAGTTCAATCTCCACCCATATAAATGGGTCTTCATATAAATGATTTTGTCCCTATTGGCTACCCCTTTCTCATGGACACTTTTTTTCTGCCTCAGTATCCATAAGCTTTCACTGGTAATCCATCCCTATGTCTTTTCTCCTAACTGGATGTCCTACAAGGCTGGGTCCTGAACTTTCTTCTCTCCCCTCTCTGTATCCTCTCTCTTTCCCCTAAATAGAATGGGCAGATGAGAACAATTTGTTAATTTGTTTCAACAACCACAAAAATGACTAAAGCAGACAAAATCTAGCACTTAGAGCTTGGTCAGACATCGAAGATGCCAGTGTTATCTACTGGATTCTGGGCCATTGTCAGTTATCTCGACTTCCATCCCATCATTGGAATCCAATAATTCTGGAAGAGTGAGGCTAATTCTGTGAAGCTGTCTTTCTAGGTTCATATATCTAACCAATATGTGTCTCCAGAATCTCAGTCCTAACTTCCTGATGAGCAGCTAGTTTCACCCAAGGATATGCTAGATACTGATAACCTAATATGAGGATTTACGCTTCATAATTCTGGGCATTGTACAAATCAGGACTTGATTTATTATTTTGTTGATTGTCTAAACCTAAGAAAGTGATGGAGAAAATGACAATAAAAAACAGCTAAAGAGTATATTGTATGTACTCTTTCTTACAGAATAGGTTGTTAAATATTTACAAGCACAAAATTGAGTCCACCCCCTTTTTTTCCTTCTCCTTACTCCCTTTTTCAGCACATCCCCCTCCTGAGTCAGTCTGGTCCCTTGGGCTTCATATTCTCTAATGCCAGATTGATGAAGTGCCAGCAAAACTGAATCTCAAAGAATTGTAGGTGAAATTTGGAGAGATTGATGCCAATATTATACCTGGCAATTGGAGGGATGAGTTTAGGTTTTTCCACTTATGAATGACTTTGGGCAATTCATTTCCTTCTTGGGGCTTCATTGGATCATAGATTTAAAACTTACATTAGAAATAAGCAATATGAGACTTGGAGATAATAAATGACTTCCTCAAGGTTATGTAAATAGCTAACAGGATTTGAACTGAGAGTCCAAATCCAGAGCTTTGCCCTTGTGTCATTTTGCTTCATTTATGAATTGAATATATTGTTATAGCAAAATAAATACTGCCTCTGAAATCACAGGATCTGAGTTCACAATCCTGCCTCTGACCCTTATGACCTTGGAAAAGGCACTAAATAGCCTCTCTGGGTCCCAGTTTCCTGATCTATAAAATGAAAGTTCAGCTCCAAGGGGAAATCATTTAAATTTTAATCATATTGGTTTGCTCATGTGTCAAACTTGGGCTTTTATTAGAGGGTGCTTTAGTGTTCTTTTAACTTTGACATCCATGCTTCAGAATGTTGGGTGAATGACTAATTTAATGACTCATTAGTGATAGATTTTCAGATGCCATTGGGGGAGATATTTTTGGACAAGGCAACCTTTCTCAAACCCTTTCCACCACAAAGGTGGATGATTACCTAAGTGTATAGCGTCCTACCCATCCTAGAGTCATACATATCAGATGAGACCTTGGAAACAACCTAATCCTCACCCCATCATTTCCATTCCTGATTTTCCCCCCACTGTCTTCCATCACTTTCTACGATAAGGAAATTGGCTCCTTGAGAAGGAAACAAAGGTAAATAAATATTTATTAAGTCAGGAAGAGACTCATTTTCCTGGGTAAAAATATGATCTCAGATATTTTTACTAGCTGGATGATTCTGCAAATTACTTTACTTTGATTGTCTCAGTTTCCTCATTTGTAAAATAAGCTGGAGAAGAAAATGGCAAACCACTTCGGTATCTTTGTTAAGAAAACTCAAATGAGATCATGAAGAGTTCATTACAACTGAAAAATGACTGAAAAACTCAGTCACTATGCAAAGCATTTTACATATATCATTTCCTTAGTCTTCCAAACAACTCTGTAGGGTAATTGCTATTATAATACTCATTTTTACAATTAAAAAAATTGAGGTAGACAGTTTATATGTCTATACAGCTTGTGTCTGAGACAAGATTTAAATTTAGCTCTTGCTGATTTTAGGCCTAGTCCTTTAGTCTCTGCACCATTTAACTGCTCCCTAGAAGGGAAGGACATCAAAAATTAAGTTCTAAGGCTCTTCAGATGACATCAAACCCAACCATTACTTGAAGCTGAATCTTCAAATTTCCTGGTCAGTGGTCATCCAGTCTTATTGCCTCTAGGGGTAACTCATTACACTTTTGGACTTCTCTAATTTGTAGAAAAATTCCTGAAACCCCCAGATTTCTAGAGTGAAGAAAATTTCAAAGATGCTCAAACCCAATCACTTCCTTTTACAACAAAAAGAAGCTGAAATTCAGAAAGAAAAAATAGCTTGCTCAAAGTCATACATAGGGAGTTGGTGGCAAAGCAAAGTCTTGGTCTCTGGATTCCTTACGTCTTCCTCTTGCCAGTAGGACACTGTTTCTAATCAGAGGCATTGACACTACACCATCACCCCCATGCCAGGCTCAACCTCAGTCTCATGATTTCATTTGTTTCCTTTCCTGTCCTCCCCTACCCCCCACCCCCAATCTGGAACTGGCATTTAGAAAGACTTCTTAGCAAATGCCTGGAAAACCTGTGGCAAGCCCCCTTGGGGTAGATTCTGGAGTTCTGAGGTCAGTCACAGGGTTTTGTTGAAAATTAGTTCTACATAACATGTGTGTTAACAGGTTTCTGGAACCCAAGGGATGTGCTGTTAACCAGTATTAATCAGGTACAGAGCAAGCTTGTTGGTTTTGTCTCTTGCCCACTCTTGCTTCTCTAGAGTTCCCAAGGGCTAAAGTTTTACACTTGCTCAGGACAGAACCCACAATAAGCATTTCTTAAATGTTTGACCCCAAGCTGAATCTGATGGAAAGAGTCTGCCTGACTGCTTTGGGGATCCTCCATGAGCTGGAGCAGGAGGGCAGGGTAGTCAACTGATCCATATTTCAGCATTGACTTTGTTACCCTGCTTCTTCCAGAGGGAATGGCATTCGATGCCTCTATGGGCAGTTTTGCTCTGACTTGCCAAGGAGGCAGAGGAATGGGGACTGGAAGAAGGATGGATGGGGGAGGGGGCTTGGCTTTCTTTTTGCTTGTTAATAGAAATCTCCAAGCCTCTCTGCTCTGAGCTCCTGTTGTTTTCCTGATCTAATTAGCAGTAAGGAGAATTAAACTCCACACTCTGACACTGGGCCTCCTCCCCCTGAGAGCATTCCAACCTAATACTGTTTAAATATGAAACAGTTCCTGTCCTCCCTGCGAGAGGCAAGGAGGCATAAACTATGGACGAGAGCGGTAATTACCACCTCTGATTAAGCAGAGCTAGTTATTAAAAAAATAATTATTATTTTAAAACACTAAGTTACCAACATGCTATTTTTTTAAAGGAGCCAAGACCCATGGATTTGGGCTTCATGACCTCATTTTTCTGTTATTGGGCAGTCTATCTTACAAGAAGTCTGAAGATTTAGAACTAGAAGTAGCTGTAGAGATTGGGAGCTTATATAGTCCAAACTTATCATTTCATGGGCAATGAGCCTGAGGACCCAAAGAGGTCAAGGGGCTTTCTAAATGTCATAGATGGAGAATAATTAAATATAATCACTGGGATTTCAGTCTTTGTCTTCTGGCTTCAAATGGAGGATTTTCCCAACCATACCAGGCTGACTCTCCTAAGCAAAATAGACATTCTTTAGTTTATACATGTCTCTGGGCAGTTAGCATACATCCTTTTTGATAGAAGAAGAATTCATAGAAGTATAATTCTCAAGAGCCATGAACAACCTTATATCATAATCATAAAGTTTAACAGACATTTATTAAGTGCTAGTTATACATCCAGTCATTCTGTTAACCTGGCTCAAGGACCATATTGTCTACCAAGAAGATTCCATGTGGCAGCTTCTACTGCAAGGGTATAAGGATGAATAAATACAAAGCAATGCAAAAATCTCACAACGTTCTTTTTCTTTATAAACATCAAAGAAAATTTAAAAAAGTGAACACAATATGTTTTGCTCTGCATTAAGAATCCATAGTTTTTTCCCTCTGGAAGTGGGTGGTATTTTCCTTAACAGGTCTTTCAGAATTGTCCTTGATCACTGAACTTTAGAGAGAAGTTCCTTCTATCACAGTTGATCATCTCTCAATGTTGTGTTTATGTGTACAATGTTCTCTTGGATCTGCTGTTTTCATTCAGCATCAGTTTGTGCAAGTCTTTCCAGGCTTTTCTGAAGTCAGGCTACTCATGGATTTCTTTTAGAACAATAATATTCCACAGCTTGTTCCTCATTCCCCAGTTCCCCAAATAATTCCCCAGTCATTCTCTAAATGATGGGGATTATAAATATTTCACAAAATTTCATAAAAACATTGATTAGCCTTAGTTTTACAATGTCTTTCTCCTTCCTCACCCTTTTAAATTAGAACTATTTTTGATTTTGCTTTGTCTGAGATCAGAATTGTTACCCATGCTTTTTTTTAACTTTACCTGAAGTGTAATATATTCTGCTCCAGTCTTTTACCTTTACCCTGTATGCATTTCTCTACCTCAAATTCTTGTAAACAACATAATGTAGGATTGTGGGTTTTAATCCATTCTGCTATCCACTCTGTTTTATGAGAGAGTTCATCCCATTCATATTCACAGTTAACTAATTCTGTGTTTCCTTTCATATTATCTTTCTCCCTTTGTACTGCTCTCTTTCCTTTTCCCTTAGCTTTCCTCACCAATGATTTTTTCTCTAAATGCTGCACCTGTTCTCCCTTCTACTAACCCTCTTCCCTTTACTTTTCCTTTTCTTTTTACTTTAATTTTACCTTTATTTTTACTTATTCTTTCCCTTGTATCAGTCTCACTTTCTCCCCCAACTTCTCCGAAAGATAGGATAAATTTCTAAACTCAATTGAGAATATATTACACCTTCTTTGAGTTAAATCTGTTGAGAGTAAGATTTGCACCCTCCCTTCTTTCCCTTTACTATAATAGGCTATTTGTATGTCATCATGTGGTGTTATTTATCCTCTAATGCATTCTTCTACCAATATGATCCTTTTTCATGCCTTATTTTTTCCTATCTTGTACCCATAGCCTCTGTTAAAGTATGTGCCTTTCCACTGTCTTGATAGAAGTACAATTCTCAAGAGCCATGATAATTTTTATGTCATAATCAATTTAATTCACATCCTCTTTTCAAGAACCATTACTTCAATTGTCTGAATATAAATAAATCCTTAAGAGCTAAAAGTATGATCACCTCACATTGAATTTATACTTATAGTTTCTGTATATATATATATATATATATATATATATATATATATATATATGTTCTTTTCAATTGTCCTAAGAGAAATACAGTTCTCTAGAGTTAACTAACATTTCCTCCCTCCTCATTTCCATTTACCTTTTTATGCATGTCTTGAGTTTTATAGTTGAACATTAAAATTTTCTGTTCAATTTTGTTATTTTTGTTAGGTTAAGTTTTAAAATCCTCTTTTTGAAAGTCCATCTTTTCCCCTGAAAGAATATGCTTCAAGACAATTGATGTCAGTTAAAGCTGATAAATCCTGTCTAACCCTGTTAAATTGCTTCTTTTTTGACGACTTGTAGTATTTTCTCCTTTAGTTGAGAATTTTGAAATTTGGCCATAATATTCCTTGGAGTTGTTATTTTGGTATCTCTTTCTGGGTGTGATTGATGGATTCTTTCAAGGACTATTTTATCTTCTTGTACTAGATTATTAGGGTAGTTTTCCATGGTACTTTCTTGCATGATATTTTTCATGTTCTTTTTCTAATTGTGTCTTTTGAGTAGAACGATAATTCATAAATTATCTCTCCTGGATCTATTTTTCAGATTGGTTATTTTCCTAAGAGGTAATTTATATTTTCTTTTCTTTTTTCAGCATTTTGTTTTTTTGTTTGTTGAATGTTTGGTGTCATTCATTTTCAATTGTCCAATTCTAGTTTTTATGGTTTTATTTTCTTCAGGTAGCTTTTTTGTTTCCTTTTCTAGTTGGGTAATTTTATTCTCTAACTAGTCAATTTTACTTTTAAAATTATTGCTTTCTTCAGTTATTTTTTCATTATTCTCCTTCATGATTTTTATTTTTTCCATTTTTCTTTTTTCTCTTTCTTCTTTGTTTTTTTTAAATCCTCTTCTGAGATGGTGTTTTATTGTCCCTACCAGAATAGTAGCTGACAATGGTTAGCACATTTTTTGGTTTTTTATAGCCTTTTTGTCAGTTAAGCTCTGTTCCTATTGTATAGAATGGATAGTACCAAGTTTTATTTTTTTATTTGTTTTTTTTTTGCTGGGGGCCAGTGTTCTGGTCCTGCATTTCCCTTGCATTCCCATGTTTTCCATTTGCTTCTTGTGCTAGGATAGCCCATGACTGTACCTGCTTGTTGGAGCTCAAAACCTTGCTTTTTGATTGGGGTTGGAACCTTCTATACTTGTGGACTTGTGCTGAGACTGTAGCTAAATTGTGACTAAAAGCCTCTGACTGGCTTCCCAGCTCTCCTGCCTCATTGGGTTATATTCCTTCTTTATCCACACATCATATTTTTTCCCAATAGTTCCTCTAATATATCTCAATGAAAAGTTGTTTCATTGTTTTGTTTATTTGTTTTTGGTAGGTTCTGTTGCTTTAGGATCGTTGTTTAGGGAAAAGCTCCTAATTTCATGCTACTATCTTGACTATATGCTGGAAGTCCTCTCACACAGCTTTCTTGAGAGTGGCATGATAGACATTGTTATCCTTATTTTGCAGATGAGGAAATTATGGTCCAGTGGCTAAAACTTACTCATGCTCATATTGCTACTAAATATCCCTTAGTGGCACTTAAGTTTGGATCGTTTATAATCTGGGTCTAACATTTTATCCCCATGCCAAGACATCTCTCTAACCCAACAGTCGTAAGACCTGAGGGAAGAGTAGAAAGGTCCCTGACTGCCAGGAGATAGAGTTTACAAAGAGAGACCAAGAGGACACCAGTTAAGAGAACAGAAATGTGGTTATTATGGTTGTTGTTGCTGTTATTGATGATGATGATGATGGTGGTGGTGATGATGATGATGTTGTTGTTGTTGAGGAAAACAGGTTTAAGAGAAAACCAGTTGAAGTTACATAGGGACTTATGAACAGTCAGGATAGCATGTGTGCCCTGGTACTGAGGAGAAAAAATGGTAGGAAATTGGAAATGAGAGGGGAACATGGTAAGTCACCATGTGCTTCATAATTTCATTGCTGCCTCTGCTGTCACCATTGACCTCCCAACAAAAAAGCCTCAGAGATGTTGCTATTAGATATATTAAACCTTTCCAGTTTCTTCAAGCAATCCCAATATGAATGGTTTCCAATTCCTTCTTGCTTAGACATTTTGACAGCTGAGGAGACTTACTGGTGAGTCCCTTCAACCAATCTACATTATCACTCTCATATACTTTATATACTTTCCCATTCTGGCCCAAAAGTACTGAGAAAGGAGAGCATGGGAGGCTCTTCTTCCTGGACTATTTTTGACTTTCCTGATTTCCTTCATATCTTAGTCAAAAGTTCATTTTGGAAAAACAGCCTTTCCATAATGAGTGATTTTCTGATCATCAAGGAAAGTTCCCTATGGAATTACCCAGTATATAACTTGTATATACATGTTATCTCTCCCATTACAGCTTCAGTCACTTCAATGTTTGCTCTTAAGATATTTTTTCCCTACAATAAGGAATATGGTGAGTACAAATACATTGGTTCCGTTATTGTTAACTATGTAAATTTTTTTCAGTCATATTCAGTTTTGTCTGACCCTTCATGACACCATTTGGGGTTTTCTTGGCAAAGAAATTAGAGTGGTTTGTCATTTCTTTCTTTAACTCATTATACAGATGAGAAAACTGAGACAAATATGTTAAGTGACTTGCCCAGGGTCACACAGCTAGTATGTGTATGCTACCGAATTTGAACTCATGAAGATAAATCTTCCTGATTCCAGATTCAGCAATCTATCTAATCACTCTACCACCTAGCTGCTCCAATTAAATAATAGAACTCCATAAAAAAGCTGATAGAGCTGTTCCATTTTGTATTTCAGTGTTATCCTCTGATTTCAACTACCGATATTATTCCCAAGATGATCTGGCTTATCAAGATATCATGCCTGCGTACATGACTACTTGCGTACTTGCTTCATTGTAAGAGGCTACATTTCATAGGCTTTTGCCAAAATACTTTGAAATAGTTTTACAAATGACCTTGAAGGTATCTTGTTGACTTTGGTTGTCATATCTTTGCCAGGCAAGAAATTCCAGAATAATAATAATGGATGAGATCTCCTTCGTAAAGGAATTCTACCTGAAAGCTTCTACCTGAACAAAGATCCTTTCCACCACCTGCCTGAGAAGTCATCACTCAGCTTCTGCCTCCTGAGGAAACCTCTTTCATTTTGCATTAACTATAATCCTTAACAAGTTTTTCTTTGTGTTAAACCCAAACTTATCTCTCTGCTACTTCCACCCACGGCTCTGTCTTCTGCTTCCTGAATCCAATGAGAACAAACTAGTTTCCTTTTCTACAGGTCATCCTTTCACATTCTTGAAGAGACCTATTATGTTAGCTCCATTCTTGTCCCAACTTCATAATACTCCCAAGTCTTTTTTTTTCTATAGATAAGACTTTTTCCTATCTCTGCTTGAGATGCTTATTTAGCTATTTTTAGTTAGTCTTTTTTTTTTTTTTTTGGCAAGGCAAACTGGGTTAAGTAACTTGCCCAAGGTCACACAGCCAGGTAATTATTAAGTGTTTGAGACCATATTTGAACCCAGGTACTCCTGACTCCAGGGCCGGTGCTTTATCCACTATGCCACCTAGCCGCCCCTTATTTAGCTATTTTTGACCCTAAAAGTCACTTTATTCTCTGAGCTTTAAATAATAATAGCAACTACTTCTTAGGTTACTGTCTGTTAGGGACTCTTGTGTGTGGGAGTGCTGTGAATCTTCATCACTCGGTGCCCTTGAGCACCAGAGCCTTATTTTACTAAGTACCACAGGAGTGGGAATGTATTAGAGACTGGGAGGGATATTTAAGCACTTTGTTTTGGTGAATAAATGGAGACCTTGGAGTATTTGGGGATCTTGGAGAACTTGTCATCCTTGTCTTCCTTGTCTTCCTGGTCTTCCTTGTCTCCCTCCCCTTCAATGCTTGACTGGGGAAGATTGAGGGGGTCCAGAGAGGGACTCAACATATTGCACACATGCAGGGACAGGAAGGCAGAGTTATCTGAGTGAAGTCTGGGATAAGGACCAGCAGATACAAGCAAGGAAAAATTCCAGGCGACATTCAAAAGACTTTGGAGAAGGAAACAAGTTTACCATGGGGCTGATGTTAAGGAAGTTAATACAAGGAGGTGTGGAGGAAAGCAAGGGTAAAGAGAAAGTGTATTCACATCCATGGCCTGAGGCAGAAGAAATTAAGAAATATTATCTAGAAAAGCCTAGGATCAGCCCTACAGCACCTAGGGAAGAGACTTCAGCAGTACAAAAGGCCATCGAAAAAGCAAAAGATCAGGGAGACAGTTTGATGGATTTAGGAACTGAGTTTCAGTCATATCCTGTTACTGAGGAGCCAGATCCTTTTAATCCAAGAAATCTTATGTGAAGACATAAGCCACTAGATATAAAAGCAGTCAGAGACTTAAAGAAGGCTGTGGGGGGATATGGGCCAAGATTACCTTTTGTCTGGCTACAGTTGGATACTCTTGCATACTCCATATTAGTATGTAATGATTGGAAGCAGATAGTTAAAGCATGTTTGTCACCTGGACAATTTGTTTTTTGGATGATGGAGTTTATAGAACAATGTAGACAGATGGCTTTGAAGCATGCACAAGGTCCCAATGCCACCACATATTATGAACAATTAAGTAACACAGGTCAATTTTTCAACAATGCAGGCCAACTATATTATGGGTTAGAGACATATGAATGAATTGCTACCTGTGTAAAGAAGGCTTGGGGACATATTCCAATACAAAATGAAAAGAAAGAACCATTTGCACTTATCAGAAAAAGAAATGAGGCTTTTGTAGATTTCTTTGCCCGGTTACAGGAGGCAGTAGGAAGAACCTTAGGAGGTGTAGCAAGAAGAGATGTATTAATAAAACAATTAGCATGGGCTAATGCAAATGCTGATTGTCAGAAAGCAATGATTAGCTTAAGAAGGGATACAGCCATTGAGGAAATGATTCAAAGTTGTGACAGAGTAGGTTCTCAAGAGTATCATACAGAATTAGTGACAGAGGTATTTGCTAATATGCACATGAGAAATAAAGAGAAATGGACTTGCTTCGTTTGTGGAAAATCTGGACATTTAAAGAAAGATTGTTGGAGTACCCAAGGAGCTAAACCCAGAAAGGTCAGGGCACATCATCCTAAAACTCAGTGCCTAAAGTGCAAAAAGGTAGGACACTGGGCATCAGAATGTAGACAAGGAAATTTAAATGGGGAAAGGGGGGCCTCCCCTGGGGTCCCTCAAAAACACTCATGGGGTATTAAAGTTCAGGACCAGCAGGAGATGGAATGGAAAAACCAGTATGCAGTTTTGGCAGCAAGCTGACCCATATCAAACTATTGATGGTCAAAAGTGCTGGGGAATTTAAGGTGCCTCCATATGCTTCTACTGAAGTACCTATTCACCCTCTGTGATTAATGGATGAGGAGTTTGCAATCATTTTGGCTCCACCTAATCTGGAATACACTCACATTATACCTTTAGTAAAGCATGTGAGTGTGGAAATTTTCTCTATTGCAATAATGAATGCTAATGATGATGATAGCTACATAAATGAGAACCAATGTTTACCCTAGTTATGTGTTTTTTCAAGATCTGGTATAAATAGGATGGAAAGTGAGTTAAAAAGGGGGCCAAAACAGAGAAACCACAATGAAATTATGTTTACAACTATGATTTCTTCAGAAAAACCTCTTTGTGTTATCCAAGTAGAAGGAACTGCTTTCTTAGGCTTGATTGACACTGGGGCAGATCAGACTGTGTTCCCCATACAGAACTGGCCACAAGCTTGGCCTAAACAGGCTGCCCATACTAACCTAGTAGGCATTGGAGGTAGACAGGACATAGAAATTTATTGTCATTCCTTGAAATTGAGAAAAGAAGATAAAGCAGGGACTGTAACTCCTTTCATAGTTGACGGATTCCCTACAATATTATGGGGATATTATGTCAATTAGGGGCTAGAATTAGCATAGATTATCTGATTGGGGCTGCTGTTGAGTTGGGAAGCGGAGTCTCTGAGGCAGTGCCACAGGGGACTGAGCTTCCTTAAGCAGCAGTCCACTGCCAAGAGCTAGCACCATGACTGGGGTGCAGAGAACCTGCTTGCCCTTCTTTTTGGCTGCTGCTGCCTGCCTGATTGCATTATGCATGTTAAACCTGACCCTGATGCAGACCCTGACCCCTACTTTGACCCAGATTCTGATGCAGACACTGACTCCTACAATGAATTTCACTTAATTAGACACAACAAGTTTCATTTTCTAGCCTACAGTAGGGCAACCTCAGTCACTGATCAGGCACCACGGGGCTGTGAATTGTACACTAACTGTACTTCCTCTGTTGAGAGCAAAAATAGTAATGGTGTTGACTACTGTTTAGAAAATACAACTTCCAATTTGTACAGTTGTCAACAACTCAAGAAATTGCAAATGCTCTCTCTCATTCTCTGGTGCTCCCACCCTCTGCAGAGGAAGGGGGGGAGGAAGAAGGGAAAGGGGGGAGTTGGGTAATGACTATGTTTTCCAATAGGTTACTGATTTGGAAATTTTGTGGTTCAATTAGTTAAGAGAAAAGGGGAAGATTTTTTTCTGGGACTGGGAAATTTAGATTTTGTCTTTCAAATGAAGCTTGTGCGTATGGCTAATATTTTTGTGTGTTATGTGTGTATATGTGTATTTAAACATCTATAGGACATTTTACATCTCTCTACTGGTCTGGAGAGGTGGGGAAATGTTTATATATTCTGAGATCTGGTACTGACCAGGGTATCAATCGCAGATTGGTAAATGTGATACGAGAGAGTTGTTTCTGTGTTTGTGCTAATGTCTAAACTCCTGTGTGTGTATAATTTAGATCTGAAATAGTTAAATGTTACCTGAGTTAAAAGTTACTCCTTTTAGTTTGGATTTTGAATTTGATTGCTTTGAAAGGTTTTTTGGTTGACAAAAGAAAAAGCTTTGTAATCTTTGTCTGTTTGTAAGTTGGGGATAAAATGTATTTCAAGGAATTTGGGAATATTGGTTTTTGCTAATGTTTAATTGACATTTGTTTATATTATTTTTGAATGTTTGTTTACAACATATATGGCATCCATTATGTAATAATTTTGTTTTAAAAAAGACACTAAGGGGGATATATTAGGGACTGTTGTGTATGGGAGTGCTGTGGACCTTTATCACCTTGTGCCCTTGAACACCAGAGCCTTGTTTTACTAAGTGCCACAGGAGTGGGAGTGGATTAGAGACTGGGAGGGATATTTAAGCACTTGTGTTTTGGTGAATAAATGGAGACCATGGAGTACTTGGGGATCTTGGAGAATTTGTCATCCTTGTCTTCCTTGTCTCCCACCCCTTCAATGCTCACCTGGGGAAGACTGAGGGAGTCCAGAAAGGGACTCAACATATGACATCCAGAAAGGGATTCAATAACTGTCAAGATCAAATGAGATAACTCATGAAAAGTGCTTTGCCAACCTCAAATTGCTATTTAAAAGCTAATTATTATTAATTATTAAGATGACAGAGAAGAATTTAACTTGCCTCCAGAAAACTTCCTGATTCAATTCAATAAGCATTTATTAGGTATCTACCACATTCCAGGCATTGTTATTAGTATTAATATTATTATTAGCATTATGATTCCAGTCTTCTGGTACCTCTCCTGAAGATTATCAATGATGTTGGTGCCTTGTTCTTGAAGAAGACCATGACGTCAGGGAAGTGATGCCATGACAAGTGCATGAATTGGATTTGGGTGTGGGGGTGCTGTGTTAAGTCACCAGCCTCACTTTCTCCTTCTGTCCCTGTTGTTGCCAGATTTGAATCTGGACATTGTGAAGATTATCAAGAATGACCCTTTAATTGTACAGACTCAAAGTAATTGAATGGACATATCAGACCGGGACCAGCTGAAAACAGGAAATGAGACAGATTATTAAAATACAGCAGGTGATCTGGAAAGTGCCTAAGTCATTGCAACCTGAAGTGAGAATGGACAAGTAGAACAATAAAGGTCTGGAATGAAGACAACTGTTAGGAGGCCACCCATTACTTCTTGAGGCAGCTTCCTCTCCCTTCTTACTACTCTTAACTTCCTGTTAATTAGTTCCATCCTAAAGCAGCATGGGTATAAGTCAACTAGAGACCTCTGAAGTCACTTCCAATTCAGAGATTCTGTGATTTTGTGACAAGCTTCCTGCTGTCGGTCTGCCTAGATCTCTGCAGGTTGGTGACTGTCCTGCTCCCCAGGTACTCCAATCACCTGCCAACATGTCCTCCTCCTGGGGCCTTCCCAGATACCTGTCCTGGTTCAGTAGCTCTGTCTACTTTCTGACTCCCAGGTGTCTCTGATCTGACATACTTTTTGCATGTCAATGGGAAATTCCCTTTGGACAGGAATAAACAATTTTCAAAAGAATTACAAACCATCAAAAAGTGTTTAAAAAAATTATCCAAATCACTAATGAGAGATATGCAAATATGAGTAACTCTGAGGTCTCCCCTCATATTCATCTAATTGGTAAAGAGGATAAAAGATGGTGGTGGGAAGAAATACACTAACAAATTGTTGGAGGCAAATAGTGAATAAAGTGCTTAGAGTCACAGTTCAAAGACATTTACTAGATGTGTGACCCTGGGCAAGTCTCTTACCTTGTTTTCCTCAGTTTACTCAATCATAAAATAGTACTTAACTCCTTGAGTTTTTTTCAGGATTGAATGAGATAATCTTTGTAAAGCACACAACATAGTGCATAGCTATGCTATCATCATCATCAGCATCATCATCATCATCATTAATTCTGACTAATCTGAAAAACAATTTAAAATTATGTGAGAAAAATCACTACCTTCAGACTTAATTATCTTTCAATCACCCATACAACCCCAAAGTGTCAAATAAAGAATCAAAATACTTTAACAATATAATAGTAATAATAATAATAATAATAATAATAATAATAATAATAATAATAAAACATTTGTGGTAATAAAAAGGCAAAAACAAAAAAAAACCCTGAAAATGAAGTAGATACATATCCATTGGAAAATGACTGACTCAATAATGTACTATAACTGTAATTCAATATTATTGTGCTTCAGGAAATGAGAAATGTGAAGAATTCAGGGAAATGTGGGAAGACTTCTTTGAAGTGATGCAGAGTGAAGGAAGCAGAACTAGGAAAACTAGAGATGAAATGACCATAATAATGTAAAGGAACACAATATTAGAGGACAGCTAAAGTCAGATTAAATGGAAAAATTGACTATTATTTGGTGCTATAAGACTGATAAGAATGTTGGATTCAGAGTCAGTAGACCTGACCTGGGTTCAAATCTTATCTTCCCATTTACTACTTCTGTGACCTTAAGCAAATCTCTCTGCATTTGAGTTTGTTGTTGCTGTTTAATCATTTCTGAATCTTTATTATCCAATGTGGGCTTTTCTTGACAAAAATACTGAAGTGGATTACCATTTTCTTTACCAGTCCATTTAACAGTTGAAGAAACGAGGCCAAAAGGTGACTTGGTCAGGGTCACACAGCTTGTAAGTGTCTAAAGTTGGAATTGAACTGATGAAGATGAGTCTTCATGACTATGGATCCCATTCGCTATGTGCTACGGTGCTACCTAACTGCTTGGCATCTTAGTTTTTTCAACTGCATAATGAGGGGAACTGAACTATATGAGCTTCCACTTCTCAATCTATGGGCCTATGATGTTATGATAAGGATCAAAGATAAATCTGCTCTCTCAATATGTGAAGGGCTAAGGGAAGTATAGGCATCTAAAGGTAGCTCTTTGGGACAAACACTGAGTGTTGAGGAGGTTGGCTTTGCTTGAGTTTGTTTTTGTCTCAGAAAAGTAGGTTTAGTGGGAAGGAGGAATGGATAGAAAAACTCACCAAACAATTAGAATGGGAGGAAAAGGAGGAAGGGATAGAAAGAGAAAGAAAGAAAGAAAGAAAGAAAGAAAGAAAGAAAGAAAGAAAGAAAGAAAGAAAGAAAGAAAGAAAGGAAGGAAGGAAGGAAGGAAGGAAGGAAGGAAAGAAGGAAGAAAGAAAGAAAGAAAGAAAAAGAAAGAAAGGAAGGAAGAAAAAGGAGAGAGAGAGAGAGAGAGAGAGAGAGAGAGAGAGAGAGAGAGAGAGAGAGAGAGAGAGAGAGATTACCTCTGCTTTCTCATATCCTTGCAGGATCTGAAATCCTCAGTCCTGTCTCTTATTTTTACCTTGAGTCCATGGGCCAGACCAGGGTCTTCCTAGGCAAGGCTTTATCTCTAAGAATTATTTAATTTCTTAGAAGATTTTGCAGCTTCTTCTTCAGATAAGATGTTACTTTTTCCCTCACTGAGTTACCCTTTGAGCTGTAATTAGCTAATTCTACTTAAAAAACTTGTCTGTAAAATAAAGGGGTCATATTAGATGACCTCTACTGTCTCTTCCAGCTTTAAATACACTAATCCTAAAACATGTATGAAGTGTTGCAAAAAAAAGAAGCAACAGAGCATTATATACAATAGCTACAACTATGTAAATCAAAATAACAATGATAATAAAGCTGAATGCAGTATAATTATCATGGCTAATCTTGGCTGTGGAAAAGAAACTTTGCCCTTCATCTTTTCTTTGCAAACTATAGGTGTGGAGTGTTGAATTCTTCAAATGCTGTCAAAAAGCCAGTGGTTCTCTTTCTTTTCCTTCCTTCCTTCCTTCCTTCCTTCCTTCCTTCCTTCCTTCCTTCCTTCCTTCCTTCCTTCCTTCCTTCCTTCCTTCCTTCCTCTCTCTCTCTCTCTCTCTCTCTCTCTCTCTCTCTGTCTCTCTCTGTCTCTCTCTCTCCCTTTCTTCCTTTCTTTATGTCTTTCTTTCTTTCATTTTATTTCTTTCTTTCCTTGCTTCCTTTTTTTCCCCACAGGGTCATAATGGTCTTTTTCTCACAAGAAAAATATAAGTTTTTCTTAAGAAGTTTGTTCACTATTTACCTTCCTATAGTTTTTTCAGGAAAAAATCCTCAGCATAAATTAGCTATGACTCAAGTCTAGGATCTCTCCCCTCCAAAACAATTAATAGAGTCCTTTGTAGAAAGGTACATACCATAAATGTATGTGGTAGCTGTAGCTACTGACAGTTTCTTTTCATCCATCAGAGAAATGCTTAAAACCCATCATAAGTACTTATTGGCATTTACTCAAAAAACCCCCATAACCTATAACTTCGGTTATTGTAAAATGGAAAAGTTTTATGGCTAGGGAAGGGTCTACTCCAAAATGATGGTTAGATAAAAACAAAAGACATCTCTGAAACTCTTTTATAATTGCCACAGTCTTTGCAGATTTCTCCTTAATCAAAGTCATTCATCAGAGTAGAATTTGAACCCAATGCTCTTTCCACTACTTTGACTCTCCACTCATCCAGAGTTTTAAATTGGTTTGTTTGCAGATCCTTTGCCCTTTAAATCTTTTTTCATGTTACCCCAGACTCCTCCTCTCAAGGCAAGATAAAATAATCTCTGACAAGAGATCTGAGACATTGTATAGGAATTTGTATTAGGAAGGAAAGATCAATAAATTAAATCATGAGTAAATCTCTACTGATGGAATTTCAGGCACCAGTGAGATGTGATAGGTGGAAAAATATGATGTCCAGAGTTGGGGGTGGGGTAGGAGGACATTTTTTTTGCCTACTCTTTCTACCTGAAATAAGGCCAGTTCCTCAAAGAACTTAACAGTGCCAACAAGATTTGATTTCCTAATGTTGTTTCTGAAAAACTAGAAATGACTTCATATTTATTTCCAAAAGTGCCTTTCCTTACCTTGCATGGTAACTCTCTGATGAGATTAAAAGGCCTTAGTGTCAGAAGTCCCTGAGATAAATTGTCTGTCATTGGTCTTCTCAGGGCAGTCTCTGAAGTGGAAACTTCCCCTGGTCAAAGTGGAGGGAGGTAGGAGCTGTCTGGGGACAAATGGACAGCCTGGCCTTGTACTGGCTCAAGCCCTTGGGTGCCAGTGTCGTGAGGACCTGGCCTTGGCTTGTCAGTTAGAGATTTATATGTTCTCTAGCAGCCCTTGCAATAGTCTGGGTAAATTCAGGGAGCTGTCTCTGCAAGTGCAGAGGGGAATGTATTATTATTATTTTTTAAAACAGAAAAAGAAAAAATAAAATGAGGGTGGGTTATGGTTATCCAAAGGGATGACTCTGCAAGGAATTCTAAATTAGGGGAGACTTTGGGTAGATTGTATAGGGAGAGCAGGGGATCTTGCTGGTGTTTCTATACCATTCCATTTTTTTTTGTATCTTATCCTCTATGAGGTAGGTATTATGCTTGTTTTAAAGAAGGGGAAAAGAAAAAAGGCCTCAGAGAGGTTAAACTTTTCTATTTCTACTGGCAGTTAGAGTAATCCCTTACACATAGTAAGTTCTTAAAAAATGTTTGTCTTTGGAGGGAAACTGAGGCCAAGAGAGATTAGGCAAATTGTCCAAGGTCATACAGTGAGGGGGTTTCTGAGATGAAATTGGAATTCAGGTTTTTGTTTGCATCACACTTATCTATCCACTGTCCTAAACTGTCTCCTATATTAGCTGCACAGGATAAAATTCTTAAAATTTCAGGATGTTGGGTAGAGGCTCTGCGTAACATCTATGGAGAACCTCAGATTGGTATACACTATGAAACCATGTGGATCAGTTAGGATTTGTACTGGAGGTAGGAGGACTCACATTGATGGAATGATGGACCATTGATGGATCGCCAATTTGTTCAAAGTCCCAGTAGATTTACATCTGGAGGAAATTTGAGAGGACATTGAACCTAATGTCCTCTTTGGATCCATCTCACAGTGAACTTGATTCTGACTGTAATTGGCATTTTAGATCTTCTACCCTTTGAATCATGACGGGGATAAAAAGTCCCAGACCTGGGAAGGTACCTGATTATATAGAATCATCATTGAAGGCTTGAAACGAGAAAGGGGTGAATGCTGAGGTTGTGAGGGAGAGAAATGATATAGACCATGGGTGGAGGCACTGATTGTTATGAAAATGGAGACTGTGGAGCAAAGCCTTTGAGTTGCACTGGTGCTATTCAGAATATCACAGTCAAGAAGTTTGTAAAGTCTTCTAGAGACCTGAGCCCTGCCCAGAATGTCATATTCTTTCACAAGTTTCATGCATTAGGGCCTCAAGATTAATGTTCCTTAGAATAGAGAGAAGAAAAGAGAGGATGAAGGAAGCTGATCTCAAAACCTCTATATTCTTTGAGCAGACCTCCTTTCCTCCCATCTGTATTTTATAAACTAGGGCAGATTAGGTTGTGCTTGGTGACCCCCCACTCCTGCCTTGGGTGACCTTAATCTGTCATAAGCAACCTTGGACAGTGCTAATGAGAAAAGTAGACTGCCAAGCTTCTTGCTTAAAGCTTTCCAGTGATAGTACTTCATTCATTCATTCATTCATTCAAATAAGATCTGGTAATTGTTTTCATTTTTATGTCACACTCTTTTCCAGATCTTCACTACACTATTATTACCCCAAAATAAAAAAAAAATTGTCTTTTACTGAATAAACAATTAAGCAAAAAAGAATCAGCATAATAATCCCCCCTGAAAAAAATGGATATATGTTTTATTATCTATTCTCTGGAACTATTGCTGTTTTTTTCATTTAATCAGTTTGGCTCCTTTTTTTTTGGGGGGGGGAACTTCATTTACATTATCATGGTCATTATATCTATTTATGTTGGTGCAGTGGATAAAGTGACCAGTCCTGGAGTCAGGAAGACTCATCTTCCCCAGTTCAAATCTGACCTCAGTCATTCACTAGCTGTGTGACCCTGGGTAAGAGAGTCAAACCTGTTTGCCTCAGTTTCCTTATTTGTAAAAATGAGCTGGAGAAGGAAATATGTTCCAGTATCTTTACCAAGAAAACCCACAAAGGGTCACAAAGAGTCAGACATGATTGAACAACACTACATGTCAGAAACTATGCTAGATATCGAGGATAAAAACCAAAAATGAAGCAGCGCCAGCAGTTAAGGAGCTATCCTGTGGGTAAAATAAGTATAGTAATATGGAGTCCCGATCTAGATCTGGAAACAAATTCCAATGTTCTCAGAGAAGAAAATATCCAATATATTCAAAGTAAATATTAAGTAATTGTCTGGGACTCTTGCAGAGCTGGCCTGAGCCCTACCCATGGGCAGCCAAAGCAAATCTAACAACTTTCAACTTGTGCCCAGAGGAAGCACTGGAGCCAGTGCTGCATCTATAGATGATGTAGTGGTCTCACCAATCTTCCAATCCAATCACTCCTAGGTATGATTCCTGACTTTGCTATCAGCTTGCCAGATGACCTCATGTCCTGACCTCTATTGTCTTTTCTCTTTTAATAAGGTCTCTGGAAGGTCCAGTGGCATGCTGGAGCCAACTTGTACTGACTCATTGACAATTGATTGCTAAATTTTTAGTGATTACTAAATTTAGAACTTGGAAATAAACAAATGCCTCAAATCAGGCCTTGATTTATTGTTTTGATCATCTAGACTTAAGAAAGTCATTGAGAAAATTTTAATAATGCAGATTAAATTTAAATTGTGCATTTGCTATATATTAATGGCCTTTTCCTTTTTCAGGAGAGCTGGTTGTTAAATATTTACAAGCATGATGCTAGGAATGTCTCTTTGGGCTCTAATTTCAGTAATTTTATAATGATCTCATTACTGGGAATACCATCTTCTAATATGAATAAACCAGGGACTTGGCAGGAACCTGGAGATAAGACCTTTAAACCTGTTGTGAATTTAGGGTCACGGGAGAAGTCCTCTCTCTACTCTCCTCAAAAGTCTCCTGGACCTGGCTTGCTTTCATCTGGAATGCCCTTCTTTCCCCTTGTTAAAGTGCAAGTCAGCTCTTCTTCCTTCCCCAGACATTAAACTTTCATAGTCATCTACACTGTTCATTTCTTCCTATCCTTATGTTGTTCTGTTCTCTACTGTCTGGGGCTTCTGATTATATTGCTCTTTGTGTCTTGAGTGCCCTTCCTTCAATATCGCCTATAGAAATAGTTCTTATTTTTCAGGTCCAACTGAAATTCCTCCTCTATGAAGTCTTCCTTGATTAATTTTGTCCTTTGAACTCACAAAAAACTGAATAGCTTATGGAGTCAAATGAACCCTGAGCTTGGAGACAGATAATTGTTGTTTGAATCCTAGCCCTTCCATTTCACTCTCTAGATGACCTTGGGCAAATTACCTAACCTCTCTTCTTCTCCTTCTCTCCTCTGTAGAGTGAGGAGTTGCTAGTGTTCAGTAGTGACCAGCTTTCCATGACTCCACTTGGGGTTTTCTTGGCAAACATTGTGTAGTAGTTTGCCATTTCCATTTCCATTTTACAGCTGAGGAAACTGAGGCAAATAGGTTTGAGTGATTTGCCCAGGATCACCCAGCTAGTGAGTGATCAAGGCTGGATTTGAACTCATGAGGATGAGTCTTTATGATCCCAGGTCTAGCACTCTGTGAACTATGGCACCCAGCTTCAGACATAATGAGGAAATTAGTCAAATACGAGTTCTCTTCCACTTCTAAATCTATGATCTTGCTATTTCTCTCCTATTTCTGTACAAGTCTCTTTTTTTTAACCTTTTTTAAAGGGTGTAAATGGGGATTTAAGTGAGTTGTCCAAGGTAGCACAGCTAGGTAATTATCAAGTGTCTGAGGATAGATTTGAACTCAGGTCCTCCTGACTCCAGGGCTGGTGCTCTATCCACTGCGCCATCTAGCAGCCTCTAAACCCATTTTTGTAAAGTGCTACACGTCTGTCTGTATGTTTTGATCTTATCTCTTCTGCTAGATTATAAGCCTCATGTGGTTGTGGGCAGTTGTTATTCATTCTTTTGTGTTCACCAGCATCAAGTGCTTGGGACAACAAAAGTAAATACTTAATAAATAAGCTAATAAGTAAATGAAACACTGATTTAGTCTAGTTTTAAACTTACCTTCCTTTGAAATCACTGCCAAGTCCCCAGTTATCTTATCTTCAGTCTTCTCATATATAAAATGGGCATAATATTTGTCTAATGTAGCTGTAATTAGAATTCTTGATAATTGGAGTAACCCTTGAATCAACTTATCAAGTCAAGTTCATTCAGGAGGGGAATTCATTTCAGGATTCTTGGGGAGAAATTCAGTATAAGTGCCCTCTAAATTTCATCTCCTTGAGGCAAAGACTGTTATCCCACCCCTGTAGCAGCTTTGCTACTCTTTATCTCAGAAGTCTATCTTCAAAAAAATTACGTTGTTAACCATAAAATTATGGAGATGGGAAATAGGAAGGAAACAAATATTTATGAAGTTTCTACTATGCACATCTTCACAGCAAGCCTAAGACATAGGTGCTAATATTATATCCATTTTAATAGATGAGGAAACTAAGGCAGACAAATGTCAAGTGACTTGCCCAGGGTCACACAGTAAGTGTCTATACCCAGATCTGAACTTGGTTTTTCCTGACTGCTGATCCATTATATAATGTGCCACCCAGCTGCCTCTAACATGTACCCTCTAAAATTATATAATTATTGATTTGGGGAGGGTATAAATAAGACTTGTGATTTCACTAGGATGAAAAATCCCTAGTTAGGAAACTCTTTTACTAGTGCAGATCTGTACTTGCTCTCTCCAACTTATATAATCTTACTTGCCTGGGCTCACTAAAGTTGTGACTTACTCAGGGTCACCTAGTCAATAAATATCAGAGTTGGACTTGGGTTCAAATCCTCCTGACTCTGAGGTTAGAGTTCAAGACACTAACACTGTGTATAGTCAAATATAATTTTAAAAAAATTCTTGAATGCATTTAGGCCTTGCTATGATGGAGGAAATCATAGGTTTTGTTTTGTTTTTTTTTATATCTTCAACATCTAGCCTAGTGTGTGGTAAAATGCAATCACTTACCAAAAAAAAAAACCCCTTTTATTTTGATGAGCAGATGAGGGGAGCAGAGATTTGATCAGCTAATAGGGAGGAGAATAAAGGAAAGTGATATAGGAAAGAGGCAGCATGATAAAGGGGATAAAGCCTGGTCTCCAGATTCAAGTCCCATTTCTGATGCAAACTGATTGCCATCTTGGACAAGTCACTTAACCTCAGTGTCCTGAGCCATTCTCTTAGACAAAATGTAGATCTACATTGGAGTTTCTTCTGGAGAATTTCTTAACTTAATAAAGTCATATTTCACTGGATTTCTTTCGGCAATTTGATTTTGAAATAGACCCCAGTAGGGAACTTGCAGCCTGAGATGAAGCTGGGTAGCTGACAGCTCCCCATCTCCCAGGCTTTCATTGAGTTCACTCTCACACTACAGGAGGTAGATGGCCTTGGCTAGCAAAATCTCAATGCAGGCATAGTCTCGACTCCCTCCTCCTCTGGGGGCTCTTACCAAAGCTCCTACAACCAGTCTCTGCTTGCAGACTCCAGGGCTCCCATCAGTTTATCTGCACTGACTCAGTAGGATGCCCAGCCCACTGCAGGCACTTGATATCTTGGACTAATCAGAGGATCTTAGAGCTGAGCTCTCTGTGTCTGTGCCTGACAAGGACTCTTGTATGATCTTAAATATATTCATGAGAGGATGCTTGTGGGAGAAAAGACTTTCAAGTTGCATTTTGGTCTACCAAGGGTCAAATGCTTTTTTTGTCATCTGACGAGAAGAGAGGGTGATGCTCATCATCCTTACACTTTTCTATGAATGTATGACTGCAAAAGTATATTTGAAAAAGTCTGCCTGCTTCCTTTTTAGGGTTTTCAAGGCAAGGCAGAGTGGTTCAATGGAGACAGCTCAGGACCAGCAGCCTTAGAGTTGAGTCTCACCCTGATGCTTGATTTACCATTGGAGATATCCCTTGACCAGTCTGGGTTTTCATTTCCTGGCCCTTGGGCAGAATCATCTCCAAGAATGCTTATCTGCTCAAAATCTCTGATTTTATGGTCTTAAGGACTTTGCTTCCTATGTAAACTTTGGGATCATTCTGGGGTCAAAGGACCTGCTTGAGGTTTATTAGCTTGGTGAACTTGGAGTCTCAGTTTCTTCATTTGTAAAATTAAGGGCCTTGATGGCCTCTGAGATTTCTTTTCAGTTTTAGCTGTATGGTGAATGAATGAAACACTGATTAAGCATTTGCTGCATAACAAGCACTGGGAAAGCTACATCCTTGAAACATGAATAGATCATTCATAAGAAAGACAGGCTATAGATCAGTATTTGCTGATAAATTTATTTTGGTGGGGGAATAATAGTAATCTCTTTTTCACATGTAAGGGATAATTCAGTCTTCTTAGATATGTTTTTAAATTGCACCTCTGTGTGCATTGCATCTTTATTATTAATTATTCAATTACTTGGTATGATAGGATCAACGGACAGAAGAGCTGCTTTAATAGTTCATCATGGTGTGGTTATGACCTTGAGTTCTTTTTTGTTTTTTAAAAATTACTTTTGTTTATTTATGTTTATTCATTCATTCATTTATTTATTTTTATCCATATGCTCGTGTATATTTTTGAGTTACAAAGTTTCCTTCCATCCCCCTCTTCCCACCCCATCTCCTCCGAGGTGAACAGTCAGATTAACATTGTATATTCATATTTTTAATAAACATGTTTATAGATTAGTTATTTTTGGTATGAGGAATTAGGATTAAGGGAAAGAGATACATAAGAGATTATTTTTATAAAGTGTTCAGATTCTGAAGGGTTGATTTGTGTGTGTGTGTGTGTGTGTGTGTGTGTGTGTGTGTGTGTTTCCCTCTGGATGGGGATAACATTGTCTGTAGCTAGTCTAATACAGTTGTCCTAGCTCTCTGAACTGCTGAGAGCAGCTGCTTTCCAGCAAGGTTGTTCATCTTATAATGTTTTTGTTAATGTGTTCTCTTGGTTCTGCTCCCTTCACTTAGCATCAGATCTTATAATTCATTCCATGCTTCTCTAGAGTCTGATCATTTATGATTTTTTTATGGAACAATAGTATTCCATAGTATTCATGTACCATAATTTATTTAGCCATTCCCCAACTGATGGTCATTTCCTTAATTTCCAATTAAAGAACTGTTTTCCTTTTTATATAATTTATTCAGGATATAAACCTAGAATTGGAATTGCTGGGTCAAAGGGTATGAACAACTTTATTCTCTTTGGGCATAGTCACATACTGCTCTCCAGGACCCTGAGTTCTTTAAGGCCAAGACAGAGAACAAATCTTGGGAACTGTAAAGTTGAAAGAACCCTTGATTTGGAGAAGAATGGATCTATCACTTAGCACCTGTGGGACCTTAGTCAAATTACATAACTTCTTTAGACTTCGGTTTCCTAATCTGAAAGTTAAGGAGGCTAGGTGAGATGGCCTCAATATTTCCTTCCATCTTTGTCTTTATGGTCTTATGTTGGCAAAGCACTGTGACTCCACAAGTCTGGAAAGGCTTTGAGTAAAAGAAGTTTTAACTAACAATTCTTCCTGGGGCAAGCTCTCCATAATGAACCCAGGGTTGTCATAAAAAACATAAATCAACTTGTTATTGTGTGAAGTAATTGGAGCCAAGTGACTTGCCCAGTGTCACACAGTTAGTGTCAAGTGTCTGAAGTCACATTAGAACTCAGGTCTTCCTGACACCAGTTTCAGTGTTCTATATACTGCAGCATGTAACTCCCCCACACTCAACTCTTAAAACAAATTCTATTAGTGGCAGCCCCTGAACTCCTTTGGCAGCCTCCTGGGTGGAAAGCCCCTGGAACAATGTCCTATGAATGTGTGGCAGAGTCCTTGCAACATTCTCTGCCAGAGAAGTTGGTCCTGGATGGGGAGGTAGCAGTCAGGAAATTTAAATAAGCATTTATTAAACTCCTACTATGTCCCAGGCAGTGAATGCTAAGCATTGTAAAAACAGTGTCCTTGCCCATCAAGTTATTTATAATTTACTGGGGAGAGTGGTAAATAATAGAAATTTGTAAATAACTCATTACACACAATATTTATAAAGATTAGTTGAAAGGTAATTTGATGGAGGAGGTTTTGGGGGGGTGAGCTTTTGAATGCTTGGCATGATGGTGATGGACCATAAACTATGTTGGAAGAATATTGTTTGAAAGAAGAGGTTTGACTGGTCTTTGACTTTACTGAGTCATGAGTAATTTCTTTTTCTTTTTCTTTTTTCTATGAGTTCTTGAGTCACTGACCATGGTGATGAAAGACCACGTTGGAAGAGGTCTTTTTGAAAGAAGGGACTATATTTAATTTATAGTTACCCTGTTGTCAGAAGATTCCTTCTGAAAAGAGGCCAATTTTGGAGGTTTCTTTCCCAAAATCTTTCTACCCATCCCAGAGAAACAAAAAAACTTTCTCTGGATTGAGCTCCAGCACAATGAAACCCTGAGCTTGTAAGTGTCTGGTTTATTTTCTTCCTCCAAAAGACCCTTACTTGCTCATAAAGCACTCGGACAAATAAAAATATTGGATAGAGGGATTATATAAGAAAATTACCAAAAATTCTCAGACAAAAGCCTATACATACCACCATCAAAAAAACTCTTCTCCCCTCTTCGATGAAGGCCTTGAATCAACTTTCATGTATAGTGCTACTCTGTGTGCCTCAATGACTTGACCTTCTTCCTATTCAATACCTATACAGTGCGCATAGCTCAAGTTACCATTAAACATCCAAGACAGGCAATTGGTCCCTTTATTTCATGTTTCTATGTCTTATTTAACTTTAATTCTAACTTTTTTGTTCCTGAGTTTCATACTACCTTGCCACATCTGTTGTTTTTTTAATTCTTCCTCTGCCACTTTTGTAAATTAAATTGATACTAGTTCCTTTGGAGGTATGGTTAGGGTATAGAGGTGGTCAATAGTTTCCAGTGTAGACATCTATCCAATTTCCCACATGTGTCTGTTATTGCCTCCAGGTCTTCATGATGTTGTCCTCTTGCTTTTGTTAGTCCTTCCTATAAGGAAATAATTCTCAAGCATGCCACAAACATTCTCTGAGCAAGAGAGAGAGAGGAAGGGTCTTACCCCACTTTATGGGAGTATACCCAGTCTAACTAGAAGGGCTGCCATATGGAAAAAGGGGAAGAATGCTAAGTAGAAAGCTCCCTCACTATAAAACTATGATCCTATGATAAGTTGCAGGGAAGCAGATTTCTGCTCCAAAACAAAAACTAACAAACAAAAAACCCTCGTTATCATTGAGTTATGCATATATATGCAATAGGTACCTCAGGAGGCAATGAGTTTGTCATTACTTCTAGAGTTAAATAGGAGCTGGAACACCTCTGGTCAAAGATCTTGGAGATTCTGCCCAAATGTGAGATGGATTAAATGGCCTCATGCCTCTCTCAAATACCGAGATTCTATATTTTAGTTATGTATATATCAGATCATCCCACTAGACGGTGAATTCCACAGAGTCTCCAAACTTCATAATCCTGTAGTAACCAGTCTAGGTTCACTGAACTATAGGCTCTTAGTGTGTTTTGATAGAATTTAAGATAAGTCAACATATGGGAACAACATGCCTATGTTCTTTGACTCGAACCCCTAGAATATAATAGTAGTAGGGCAGTGTGTACCTTGAGCTGCTGTGTTCTGAGACCTGTTGCAAGTGATAAAAAATAGTGTGTAATTTTTGAAAAGGGCGAGGTTAGGGGAGCAGGCATAGTTATCACAAGGCACAAACTTCCAGATTTGGCAATCTCATCCATTTTCTAAAAGGAATGCCCCCATATAAGACAAGAGACCATCCAGCCTTGACATGAAGAATTCCACTGAGAAGGATTCCATTTCACTCTGCACAGGTCTAACTTTACTTTTTTTAATTCAAATCTAACTCTGCCTTTTTGTAACTCATCCATGGCTCATGTCCTCTGGAACCAAACAGAACAAATCTAATCCCTCTTAGCTATTTCAGTCCTTGATGGCAGCTATCAAATCTTTCTTGGAATATTCTCCTTTCCAGGATAGAAATCACCTTCAACTTCTTATGGGACAGTTTTCAAGGTCCTCTACCCATTCTTCTCTGGCCCTGTCCAGATAATCATTAGATTGGGAATACCTGGAGGGTAGGCAATGTCACTTGCCTTCTTTTGTATTCCCAGCACTTAAGCCAGTACATAGTAGACACTTAATAAATGTTAATTAATTATTATCAATATTCTTTCTAAAATGAAATACCCAGAACTGATAATAATATTACTAATGTGGTCATACCAGGATAGAGTACAGAGTACAACCACTTCCTCTCCTAATGCAACCCACGTCTGGATTTTTTAATATGTTATATACAATACTGACTCATTGAGCTTTCAGGCTACAATATAAACCATATTTTTTTTTTGTCGAACTCCCATCCCATACTCATGATATTGAGAAGGAGCTAGCTGTGCTTATGCCCACCTATTTCCAATTGTCACACTAAACATCCTGTGGAAAGCATCCAAAGGTCTATCTTTTAATCATTTATTTTTTAAATTGATATTTCATTTTTCCAATTACCTGCTATGATAATTTTTCAACATTCATCAATTTGCAAATTTATAAGTTACACATTTTTTAACAACTCTTCTCCCCCCCTCCTTGGCAGAAAACATTCTGGTAAAAGTTCTACATAAACATTTGAATTAAACATATTTATATATTAGTCATTTTGTGTAAGAGGTATTAGGACCAGGGGGAAAAAGAAAGAAAACCATGAGACAGGAAGGAAAAACATAAGAGAAGTTTTAAAAAAGTGAACATAGTATACATTCAGATTCTGTGGGTCTCCCCCTCCCCCAGATTCTGAATGTTAATGGCATTGTCTATGACAGGCCTCTCAGGGTTGTCCTTGGTCTCTGCACTGCTGAGAGGAGTGGATCCATCTTAGTTGATTATCTCACAATATTGTTAAGGTGTACAATGTTCTCTTGGTTCTGCTCCCAAAGGGCTATCTTTGCTTAGGTTTAGGAGGGAACAGAGTGATTTCATTGTGTTCTTCAAGGACCTGGGAAAACTTTTGTTGGTAATAACAGGTGGGAAGAACAGTCCCTGGGATTCAAGGGAGAAAAGAAAGAAAGAGATGGTGGAGATGACTTGGGATGTCATCTGTGAGATACCCCAGATCATAGCTTTGGACTCTCAGCCCTCTGCAGTTCCATTCTTTGGTCCTCTTCTCCCTGGGTCTTCTTCCTTAAACCTTACCCCCAGTGTTCTTATCCCTCCTCCCTCCCCATCTCTTGCTCAGCTTGGAGGTGGAGATGGTCTTGCTTCCACTAGGACACTGATTGTAAAGATTAGCAGAATCACTCTTAATCTGTGTGGGGGGAGGCAGAAAAATGGAGTGGGGGTTGAGGAGGGTCCTGATTCTAAGCCTGGCTCCAACTCTACACCTTTGTGAATTTAGTCATGTCATGTTTGCTATGTAGTGGCCAGAATGTAAAAATGCCAGACCTGGAACCTGGGGTACAAGTCAAAGAACATAGGCATGTTGTTCCCATATGTTGACTTATATCAAATTCTATCAAAACACACTAAGAGCCTATAGTTCAGTGATCCTAGACTGGTGATTCCAGGATTATAAAGTTGGGAGACTCCATGGAATTCACTGTCTAGTGGGAAGGGTCCAGTATATTATTTGAGCAAGAGAATTTTCCAAAATATCACTGACAAGTGGTTAACTGAGAGTCTTCTTGAAGTTCATTAGTGATGAAATACTTGACTTACCCACTCTACTTAGGACTGAAGTTCCAATTCTTTGACAGTTTTTCTATGGATCAGAAATGTGACATTATAAAGCCTACCTGTTGCTGTTATGTTCAGCCCTCTGGAGTAATGCAGGACTAATCTAAATTCCAATTCTGGCCTTTGCAGACTATGATCATTCTAGACTAAATATCTCTAGTTCTTTTCATCCCAATATACTTGGTCCCTGGTTCTCTTACCATTCAGGTCATCTTCTATACTCTCCATGGTTCTCATGCCCTTCCTAAAACTGGGTGGCTACAATATCAAAGATATGGACTGCATAGGGAAGAGTCAGTTGGATGACTATACCCATATTACATTTCTCACAAATGTTTGATTGTGAACCTCAGATTTAAAGAGGACTGTCCAGGCCAACCATGCATTTATTCCTCTCCAGGCTACATTGCTTTCTCATGTTTCTATGATTTATTCTACCATGCTGGAAGGACCACCTGCACCTCCAAGTTGACCAAAAATTGGGGAAGGAAGAGAGATAGGGATGATTCTGAGTAATTGTTTAAGAAAGAAGACCCAGAGTGAAGAGGATCAAGGAATAGAACTAGAGAGGAATGAGAGTCCAAAGCTATGGTCTGGGGAAGGGATATCTCTGCATTCTAAGCCATCTCCACCATCCTTTCCCACTCCTGTTTTTTCAGTTTTATTATCTTCCTCAATTAGAATTTAAGTTCCGTGAGGGCAAGGACTATCTTTCTTTTTATCTTTTCTGTAACTCCCAGATCACTTAGTTGCATAGGTAATACCTGGCACATATTAAGAATTGATAAATGTTTGTTGACTTGACTTGGCTAGTTAGTTGACCAACAATTATTAATAGCCCTGGCAAATCAACCAATCAACATCTATTTAGAATCTCTTAAATTCTATGCTAGGGGATAGGTATATAAATAGGAATAAGGTTCTCATTCTCCAGCTTCCATTCTATTGGAGGATCCAACTTATGGTGGCAATTGGTGACTAGGGAAGGTAGCTTTGCCTTAGAGGTCACCAAAATTCCATGTCTAGCCATAGGGTGATGGATCATTCTGATCTGTAAAACCACAAAGAGGGGTGGCTAAGTGGTGCAGTGGATAAAGCACCAGCCCTGGAGTCAGGAGTACCTGGGTTCAAATCTGGTCTCAGACACTTAATAATTACCTAGCTGTGTGGCCTTGGGCATGCCACTTAACCCCATTTGCCTTGTAACCCCCTCCCAAAAAAAGCAAAGGAACTTTTGTCCTGCAATTTTGGGGCGTCAACAATTAAAGATAGAATTTTGGGTAACTGAGATATCAAGGGCCATTGAAAGGACAAAAGAATTCGAGCTCTCTGGAATGTTAAAATTGTTCATGATTTATTATAGCTAATTATTACAAATATATAGGTTAAAATTCCTAGGAAATCAGTAACCAGTTTAAGAATAGTCTAGTGAAGTTTGAATGAGAGTGAGGGAGGAGAGAGAGAGAAATAGCCCCAGCCATTTGACATGGGGGCCTATAATGAACCACCAGGGCCTAGCTAGGGAGCACATAGCTTAGGAAGGAAAGAGAGTTATAGACATCCTGTAGGATCAGAAGATAGAATCAAGAAGAGAAAGAGAGCCCTGTTAAATATCCTTCTGTGGTAGATTGGGCAAGGGGTGGCACTTGGGGAGTGGTCTTATACCTTGGACCAGGTATCTTCCAATGGCAAACTACCTACTGGTCCTTCCTGTTCCAAAGTGCTGGAACCTCAAGTTCAACATTTCATTTCCTGTCACACCAGCATCTATGGCCAAGGTTAGGAAAAATGGGGGACAAGAGGAAAAACAACAGGGTCAAGGGAAGACAAGATACAATAAGTAGGGGTCAGGTAACATCTCAGGAGCAAATAATCTTCCACAATTAACAAGATTTTAATAGCATTAAAAGATTGTGGATTTTGTTTCCGCTACATTCATAATTCTCTACATCAATCAGATCCTAGATGAGGTTCAAATACCTAATTTTTACAGGTCATGAAACCAATGCCCAGTAACCACTTTAAGAATAGTCTAGGTGAAGTTTGAGTGAGAGTAAGAGAGAAATAGCTTCAGCCATTTGGCATGTGGTCCCATAGTGAACCACTGGGACCTAGCTAGGGAGCACATGGTTTAGGAAGGAAAGAGAGATGTAGATATCAAGGTCACACAGCTAGTAAAGGACAAAACTGGAATTAGAATCAAGATCCTGAGATCCCCAAATGGATACATAGCCCATTGTATCATGCTGCCTCTAGACTGGCTAAGATTTATAAAGACCTGGAACTTCTAGAAATAAAATAATAATTCTTTCATCCTCTAATTCCAGGGCATCCACCCCATGATGAGCCCCAAAGCCAGTTATATAAATTCCTCTCAAAAGGTAGAGGAGGGCACAGTCTTAGAAAATTTGAAAGATCCTTGTCCTAATGAAGAGAGGGTAAGCAGAGGTAGGTCCAGGGGTAAAATGCCAATAACTAACTGGGTGTTAAGGTATAGGTATAAGGTATAGGTAAGTGAATAAACCAAGAGCTTAAGAAACCAAACCAGGTTTGCAGGGGAGGGAAAAAAGGAGTCATGAAGTCTGCAGGGAGGAGATGCTATTTCCCTGGCAGGAAGCCACTAGGAGTCCAGCTGGTCAGGTCCCAGATGAGTGGAAAGACACTGATGAGAGAAGGCATCGCTTTAACGTCTCACTGATGAAAGATCAGTGATTTTCTCTTGGGCTGAGAGAGAGGGAGAGGACAGGCTCAAGGAATTTTAAGGCGTCCCACCAGAAGACAAATGAGAACTCACCCCAGTGTGTTGTGGGGATGAATTTACAATAGAGAAAATACAATTCTCTAAGGGTCAGAGTTATGAGGTTTAATAAGATGGGGATTATATGGCCTAGACCATTTTTTTTTTCTGGCTCTCTTCCCTGAAAACTTATTCTGCAAAATGTACTGAGATCCCATCCATTTTCCCAGATGGCTTTTTAAGTGAAGCCGTTTTTTAAGTTCAGGAGAGGGAAATTGGAGTAGAGGAGAGACAGGAACAAGCTGCAGGTCCCAGGAGATAGAAGCCACAGAAAGGCCAGGTCCTTGGAAAAGTATAAAGTCATGGAATGTCAGAACTGAAAGGGACCTTAGAATACAGAATGCCAGAGTTGGGAGGGGCCTTAGAACACAGAATGTCAAAGCTGAAAAGGACCCTAGAATATAGAACCTAAGAGTCTCAGAGTTGGAAGGAGTTTTAGACCTCACCTAGACCCATACCAGAAGAAACCTAAGTCTTTTCATCCATATTCACTGTGGAATTTTTTTTTTTTAGGTTTTTTGCAGGGCAAATGGGGTTAAGTGGCTTGCCCAAGGCCACACAGCTAGGTAATTTTTAAGTGTCTGAGACCAGATTTGAACCCAGGTACTCCTGACTCCAGGGCTGGTGCTTTATCCACTGCACCACCTAGCCAGCCCTCATCCATATTCACTGAAAGGAATCATACAGCTGGTGTTTATATCCTTCAAAGATAAAGAACCTACTACCCCACCAAACCCCCCTTCCAAAGGATTCTCATTCCTCTCATTGTTGAGACTTCTTCCTTCTTCTGTAGAGTCAAAATCTATTTCCTGGTACTTCATACCTACTGAAAACAAATAGCCATTCAACAAACCTACAGTATGCAGAACATTGGAACAGCAACAATGACAACAACAGCAACACGATGAAGATGAATGCTTCTTCATAACTATCTTTTATTTTTTAGGTTTTTTGCAAGGCAAATGGGGTTAAGTGGCTTGCCCAAGGCCACACAGCTAGGGAATTCCACCTAGCTGCCCCCATAACTATCTTTCAAAGACTTGACTCTTCCACTGCTTTCCCCCTCCCCAATCTTCTCTTCGCTGGGCTAGATATAGTCATTTCCTTCAACTATTCCTAAAAGGGCACGCTCTCCAGTTCTCTTATTGTCCTCATTGTCCTCCTCTTCTTCATGCATTCACATTTATCTTAAATGTGATGGTAAGCACCATACTTCACCTGTGGATTGGTCAGCACAGGGGACAGTGGTAACTGTGGATAGGAGGGAAAGAATCTCTCTTGAATTTAGACACTTTAATATGATCTAGGATAATATTAATTTTGGGGATGGCGATGATACATTCCGCATTTTTTTATCAAACATGTGGTCCACTAAAACTTTCAGATCATTTTTAAATGAAAGGTTTATTGTCTGGTCATATTGTCCCTATCTGGTGATTGTGCAGTTTTGATGCTTTTATTTGTTTTGTTTAAAGATTCAAATGCAAGGCTTTAGCCATATCTTCAATAAATTTCCTTTTCTCTTGATGTATTACAATCGTTTTTGAAAATTGGTTTTCAGCTATGTATTATCCTAGAAATAGGACAAGCATGTCATTTCTATCTTCACCCAACATTGATGACAATGATGAACAGCATAGGACCCATGTTAGACTTTAGTCTAGTCAAATTCCTTTATATAAGAAAACTGAGGCAAAGATTAGGCAGATGACATGCAAAATTACATAATCAATCAAGAAAAGAATCAAGAATAGACCTGGGAGTCTTAAATTCCCAGGATTCTTATGCTCCCAAAGTCATGGAATTTCAGAGAGGGAAATTTTCCTAGTTACATCTTGTTCAATAAAGATTAATAAAGATTCCTACCATGATACCTGCTTCTGTAGAAGTTTGTTTTTTTTTTTTAACTATCTCAAGTGAGTGGCAATTTACTACCTGGAGAGAAAGTTAGAGGGCATTGAACATAGAATCATAGGCAGGAGGCCCTGACTTTGAATTTATTTGTATTTTCCTGGGCAAATTAACCAGCTTCAGTTTTCTCATCTGTAAAATGGGATAGTAATAGCATTAAACTTAATAGGGTTATTGTAAGATTAATGAGCAAAGATTTTAGACTATACATATATAAATGCTAGCTATCATTATCTCCCAGAGAAGCCTTTCCTCTTTTCAATAGCTCTCTGAAGATAAGGAAAATTTTCATGACATCTGTCCTAAATTTGCCTTTTTTTTTTTTTTGCAAATTCTTGCACCTGTTTCTTCTCTCTAGGACAAAGAGATCAAGTCTTATCCTTCCTCCAAGTACCTGTCAGACATTTGAAGTTTTCATACCCTCCATGAATCTTGTCTTCTCCAGTTAAAAATTCTCCATTCCTCAGGGGGTCGATAGGTAATGCAGTGGATAGAGCACAGGCCCTGAGTTCACATACGACCTCAGACACTTAATAATTGCCTAGCTGTGTGACCTTGGCCAAGTCACTTAACCCCATTGCCTTGAAAAATATAAAATAAAAAGTCCCAGTTCCTTCAACTGATTCCCATAAGCTATGGGCTCAAGGCCATACACCAAACTGGTTAGCTCTCCCATCTTGCCAATGCCCTTGCTAAATCATGGCCTAAAAAAACAGAATAGAAGACTACAGATGTGGTCTACATGATTTATCAGCCACAAGCCACAAGCCATCTTTGGAGTCTGGTGAAATCATGGATAGGCAGCCAGCCCTGACCTCAAAACATTTTTATAGGGCAGAGAACCCCAAGTCTGAGACTGCTCTAATAAGACCCACCCACCCGGTCAATTCTCCTTGAGGCTCTCAAAGTTCCAACATAATGAGGACAATGGCAGAGGCCTGTTAGAGAAAGAGAAATTGGGGTCATGTCAGATGACTCCCCCCTCCCCTCAGCTGCCCCATTTGATCTATTTGCTTACCACACCTCCTCCTCTTCCTTTCACATTCCCTTTTGTTTTTCCCTTTTCTGCCTTCCTTATTATTCATCAGCAAGGATGGTTTGGCTCTCTTGACAGAATTGTGTTCTAAAAGGCTTTGATGTATGGAAGCACCATCTTGGGATATTAGCTATCGTATGTTACCATACACTGCGAGCATCAACAGCCCTTTGTTTACATGGGGAAGGCCCAGTGAATGAGTCTGAACAGGACTAAGGAAGAAAAGACTCAAGGAAAGGAGATCAGAGACAGCAAGGCTGATGGGGGAGGGTTGGGCGGGCTCCCCTGCCTGCCTGGCCCTCTTCCAGTTGAGTAATTATGTTCTGTTTGCCTTCAGTTTTTTTCCCCTGGCTTCAAATACAAATCTATATCTCTATTTTCTTCCTGTGTGATCCCCAGGGGCCAGGTGGCTCTGCTCCGCTTAGCAGCAGTCTCCAAATCAGGGGAAACAAGGACTCCTTAAACAATGAATCAGAGAACTGGAATCTCAGAGCCAGAAATCATTTCAGGGGGCTCTCAGGCCAATAGCTATGTGAGAAAGACTTCTGCAGCATCCCCAGAAGAGCTTCTCTGGGCTTGAAGACCTTCAGTGATGGGAAACTTGCTCCCTCCTGAGGGAGCCAGTCCATTTCCCTTTTCCAAAGCCTGATTTTTGGGAAATTCTCCTATTATGGAAACAAAGCAAAACAAAAAATATCTGCCTTTTTTGTAACTTCCATTCTCTGCTTCTGATTTTGGCCTTTTGGGGTCAAATTAAACAAGTGCAATCTTTCTTCCACATGACAGGCCTTAAATACTTGCAGACTGCTTTGTTTTTCTTTGCCACCCCTATTTGACCACAAGATTTCCCTTCAGGCTAAGCTGTCAGTTCAGTGAATAATAAACATTTGTTTAGAGCCTACTATGTGCTAGGTGAGTTGGTGACATGTCTTTAATTTTGATATGGGGGTGACCCAGGTGTGTGGATCCTTTGAATTCAAGAGTTCTGTGCTATAGGAGGACTACAGTGGACCAGGTATCCTCACTCAGAGCAGGTTCAACATGGGTAGGAGGAGGGGAAACTGGGCTGAGTAAGAAGGGCTGATCCAGCATTGTTTGGAAAAGGAGCAAGTCAAAGCTTCTATGTTGATTGGCCAAGGGATGGGGTGCTGCTGGGAGAGATAGGGAGTCCTCTCTCAAAAGCAAGAACAGCCATAAAATTCTACTTCTGTCTACTACTATGCCAAGAAGGGGCTTCTGGGAGAAACGACATAAACAGGATTTAGAATGAGAAGACCAGGGTTCATATCCTCTCACTGCCATTTACTAACTCTATGACCTTGGGTCAATCACTTTTCTATGATTCAGACTTCTTTTTTCAAATTTTAAAAAATTTATTTTCATCCATAGGCACATGTATATTTTTAAGTTAGAAAATTTCCTTCCACCATCTCTTCCCATCCCCCTCCCCTCAGGAGTGAACAGGTTAGTACTGTAAATACATATTTTTGATAAACAATGTTTACAGATTAGTCATCCAGACTTCTTCTTTTTTTTGGCAAAATGTGGAAGCTAGACAAAAGGGTCCCTAAGAGGAAGGTGCTTTGGTAAATGTCTAACAATCTGCTGGATGTGATGATGTTCAAATGGCATAATTTTAAAATGAATTTATCTTATTATTTCCCCATAACTTTCTTAAGGCTAGATAATCAACAAAATCCTTAATTCAACTCCTAATTTGTGACACTTGCCAATTTCTAAGGTGTAAATGCTCACTTTGAAATCTAAATTGAGGATTCTCCCAAGTCAATGGAGTAGAGCCAAGCTCATCTCTACTCTAAGGTTCCTTCCCACTCATATTCCATATTCTTGTAAGCGTGGCTCTGCCACCTACTATTTATGTCACCCTAGCCAAGTCACTGTCTCCCTGAAGGCTTTTGCAACTTCATCTGAAAAACGAGGGGTTTAGATCCTAGGATTAAGAGATTAAGAACTGAAGAGTACTTTAGAGTACCAACCTCCCCACTTTACAGAAGAGGAAATTTAGTCTCAGAGAAGGAAAGGGAGTTCACTCAAGGTATGAGAGCTTGTATTTCAACTGGATCCAAGGTTCATTTTCTTATATCAAATATTCTTTCAGTAATGCTCCTATGGGAAGGATGCGTTGGCAGACACAGCCAAAGTGACAGATGTATCTATGTTGTTGTTGCTGTTTCAGTTGTTTTCAGTTGTGTCTGACTCTTCATGACCCCATTTGGGGTTTACTTGGCAAAGATACTAAAAAGATTTGCCATTTCCTTCTCCAGCTCATTTTATAGATGGGGGATAGAGGCAAACAGGATGAGGTGACTTGTCCAGGGTCACACAACTAGTAAAAGTGTCTGAGGCTGGAATTGAATTTAGTTCTGCCTAATTCCAAATCTGAAGCCTCTATAGATAGATAGATATGCCTTTATAGATATATAAATGTATCTAAAGATGACCCTAATTCAATTTAATCCAGAAAATATTGATTAGATGTCTACTATGTGTTGCTCACTGCACTATGCACTGAGGATACAAAAAATATAAAAAGCAAGCCAGTTTTGCCTTCAAGGTAACCTCAAGGGGTGGTGTTGAGTATGATGCTATGATACTAAGTATCATAGAAATTATGCTATCCTTGATGCTTCTGATCTGTTTGTAGTATAGTAGAAAAAATTATTGCTGGTTCTTGAGTTTCAGGAATAAATGATAATTCAAATCATGACTCAGTCACTTATTACTTATTTCACTGTGAGTAAATCAATTTTCCTGGGCCTCAGTTTCCCCATCTGTAACATTTTGCACTCTATTATGCAATTCTTCCTCTGAAGACAGGACCATTGGACATTAGATTTAGAGATGGAAGGGACCTTGGAAGTTACTTAGTTCAACCTTATCCACATTATTACCTTAGTGATTCTCAGAGTAACCCCAGAAGGTAGGTGATACTGTATTGCCCCCACCAAGAGGAAGTTGAAGCTCAGAGAAATTATTTGTCCAGAATCAAATATCTAATAATTCTGATCAACATTATTTGACCCCCACATCTCACTTCCTCCAAGGTCAGCACTCTATTATGCAAGTGCCTCTGAAGGCAGGACCATTGGCTACTAGATTTAGAGATGGAAGGGACCTTGGATGTCACTTAGTTCAATTCTCTTTTTTTTTACAGAGGAGGAAACTGAGCTTCAGTAACTTGAAGAGTTTGCTTCAAGCTACACAACTAGTAAGTGGAAAAGTTGGGAGCCAGACTTATGTCCTTTGACTCCAAATCTGTATCCACTTTACTATCCTATCTCTAAAAATAGTTTATTTCCATACCTCTAAGACAATGTCTCCTCCTTTTACCTTCCCCTTCAGTTCAGGGGGGAGAAGTGGGTCATTTGTGATCAATCTGTAGTCCTGGAAATGTTGGCAATCCCCTGACTGAACTTCACATCTAATGTGGCATTTCCTGAATTCTAGATAAAAGGGACCCATGGTGGCCGTGTTATAAGCTGCCATATGTCTCTCTCTAGCCTTTGTTTTGATAGCAATAACTTGTAAGTAGATAAATTCACTGTGAATGTGAGCTTGTATCTCTCTTACTTGAATATAGAAACCACCTGCTCCAATGTAGTTAAACTGGACAGCAGGAAGGAATAATAGCTGACATTTATATAGCATACTAAAGCTTGAAAAGCCCTTAGTACAGATTGCTAGCCCCTCTGATCCTTACAACAGTCCTTTAAGGTGGGTACCAATATTATCAGCATTTTTCAGAAGAAGAAACTGAACATCAGAGAAGTCTAGGGGCTTTCCCAGGGTCACACGGCAAGTAGAAGTTCCAATGTGGGCTCTTTCTGATATTGAGTTCAGTTATCCAGTCCTTATTGGGATAGTAGGAAACAAGTGGTAGTTGGAATCAAGAGACTCAAGAGAATGGCTTTGTCCTTACGTCTCCTAGGCACCTTGCACATAGTAGGCACTTGCTAATTTAGCTTAGAGGGAGATATGTGCTATATGGAAACTCATGAAACTTGGATTCAGGATCCTTTGAATCATACCTCAGATACTAGTATGACTCTAGGTCAGTGAACCTCAGTTTCCTCCTCTTTAATATAAGGATAAAAATAACTTACCTCCCAAGGTTGTTTGTGAGGATAAAACTAACTAAAAATGTGTAATGTACTTGCATACCTGAATCCACTTTGTTGTAGGAGTTAAACTATTTTTCAGTCATGTTGGAATCTCCATAGTCCAATTTAGGTTTTTCTTGGTAGAGATACTAGACTGGTTTGCCTTATCCTTCTCCAGATCATTTTACAGAGGAAAAAACTGAGGCAAAATGACTTGCCCAGTGTCAAGCAAGTAGTGAGTGTCTGAGATCAGATTTGAACTCATGAAAATGGCCTTTTCAGATCCAAGTCCAGTGTGGTATCCAACACCCCCCACTTAACTGTCCCATCATAATCAATCATCATCATCATTAATCATCATCATCATCACCATCATCATCACCACCATCACCTTCATCATCAATTATTCACTTAATTAATGAATTAATCACTTAGAATTTCCTAATGTGTTCTGTCTCTGACATTAGTTTGCTTTTTTTTGCCACTTGACAAATAATTTAACTTCTCTGATCCTCAGTGTCCTCTTCTGTAAACTACACATAAATCCCAAAATATCTATTCCAAAGGATTATTGTGAAGAACTTGGAAAACATAACAGTGTAACTGTATATGAATTAGTTATTTTTATGCTTTTAAGTCCTTTCACCATAGTCTAGAACTATAACTAAGGTGGGATGACTCAAACTGAGCTCCAGATTGCTAAAATTTAGAAGGGATTGACATTTCTTTTTAATTGTCAACATGTAATTTATTATCTAGTTAACAAAAATAAGTAAAGTCCCAAACTACTAGCAATTCCTTCCCTGTTCCTACAGTGAATTCTACCTAAGCTTAGCTTTGCTATTTCTCTCTCTCTGTAACCCCCCCCCCCCCCCCCGCAACCCAAGTGACTCTGGGATGGTCTTTATCTTCCCCTCGTGTGTTGGTTTAGCAGGATCTGGATTTGGATTTGTCTTTAAAAATATGATTTCAGCATTTATTTTGTTACTTGTTTATTCTAGCTGCAAAAAAATAAAAAAAATTTTGAAGGTTGGTAATGGTTTTGTTACCATCCTATCCACCATGCTTTGGAATATTCTGTTAAGTAGAGTGATATCCATCTGGGAAACAGAGAACAACACTAGCAACAAAAATAGTTGACTGGGAATTGAAACACATCTGACGAACTGTGCAATCCCACCTTCTTTACTCCATCCATTACCATCACCCCATGAACCTCAACTCAAGCATTAGCCCTCCTACCCTCTCACTGCAAGGAAATACTGGTCATATACAATCCACTTGTATAAAATGTTAAGGTACACAAAGCACTCTTCATTTATTTATTTAGTCATGGTGTTTTATTTTTTTCCAATTTCATGTAAAGACAATTTTAACATTAATATCTTAATAAGATTTTGAGTTCCAAATTTTTCTCCCTCTATTCCTCTCCCCTCTTCCTTTTGGCAGTAAGCAATTTAATCATTTAAGCATATTTCCATGTTAGTCATGCACAAAAACTTTTCATAGGTTTTCTCATTCAATCCTCAGAACAACACTATGAGGTAGGTAATATCATTATTCCATTTTTATAGTTGAGGAAAATGGAGGTTAAATGCTTTGTCTATGGTCACATAGCTAATCAGTATCCTGAGGCTGGATTTGAATTCAGATCCTTTCCTCATTATTGTAGTTAAACAGATCTTGGGTTTGTTGTATAGGATTTAATGGTTCAAACCTTCCTTGATTATTATGAGAGTAAAGTGGATGAGCTTCCTCTTTCCTTTCCACACCCTGGAAAGGTTTGTCAGCTCTTTCTACCTCATGGACCTCCCATCTGAGTGGGAATAGGTTGTTCCTCTTAACCCCGACTCTCCTGAATAAATATTAGGTGAATAGAATCTGGCTGTGATATGTTGTCATTGAGGAACTGGGAGGGAGAAGTGGTTCTGAGTCATCATTGAGTCCAACCTCTCTCATTTTGTAAATGAGTAAGCCCTAGAGAGAGACAAGTGGATTTGTCCAGGGAAATCAAATGCTACTATACCTTGAAAATAGTCTGGGCCTGGAGGGAGAGAAATCCAACAACTGTTCTTCCAGGGGTGCATTCTCTCTTTGTTCCAAGGTAAAAGTTCTGCTGCTGACTCCCTGGAGAACCAGGAGAAAGCCTCAAAAGTCACTCCTTTTGTCTTCATCTGAATAATGAGGGGTTTACTGATGGAGGGGATGAAGAGTGTCCAAAGGCAAGATATGGGCTATGTAGTAGTAGCTCTTGATAGAGTCTTTTTTCACTTAGTGACTTCAAAGCACCTCTCTTTGCTCCCAGCCTTCAGAGGTACTCTGTGTGTGTGTGTGTGTGTGTGTGTGTGTGTGTGTGTGTGTGTGTGTGTGAGTGTGAGTGTGTGTGTGTGAGTTGTGTGTGTGTGTGTGTGTGTGTGTGTGTGTGTGTGTGTGTGTGTGTGTGTGTGAAAGCCTCTAGGATTCTTCATTCAAGGGCCAATATTCAATATCAGCAAAAGAGGAGTGGAAGATGATCATGAACAAGGCAATGTCCTATGGACACTCCAAGAGCTGATCTGGAGTTATCCAAAGGTCTTCTGTGTTATAGATAGATGCATTATGTTGGATGAACAGAAAGATATGCTTAAATATCATGCAGAATGGGAGGGCAGAGAAGAGCTGAGACTCAAACTGATGTCCTCATCACTGGGTTATCATAATATCAGAAAGATGATTATATTTGCCTTTCATTCTCAAAGAAGACCATGCTATCAGGGAGATGATGTCGTGACAAGTACATGGATTGGATTTGGGGGGGGGGGCTGTGCTAAGTCACCAGCCTCTCTTACTCCTTCAGAGTCATCTGAGTCCAGTGGCCAAATATGAAGCAGGATGACTGGAGATGACCCTCGATGTGAGGCAATCAGGATTAAGTAACTTGCCCAAGCTAGCAAGTATCAGGTGTCTGACACTGCATTCAACCTCCCATTCTCCTGACTCCAAGGTTAGTGCTCTATCCACTAGGTCACCTGCCTGCCAAAGAGATACTATGAAGAGAGACAACATGGTAGAATACATTTGGTACATATCCTGGAGTTAGGAAGACTTGGGTTCAAATATTGACTCTGGGACTCTGTGTGTGTGTGTGTGTGTGTGTGTGTGTGTGTGTGAGAGAGAGAGAGAGAGAGAGAGAGAGAGAGAGAGAGAGAGAGAGAGAGAGCACTTTGCTGGGAGTATACCATCCAACTTCCAGCATTCCACTGAGATAGGCCTCTAAGGTCAGGGATTCCAAACTCACCAGGACCCACCCTGAACCTCTTAAGTTCTCCTCCTAGCTACCAGGATACATATCTCTCCCCTCCTCCCTCCAGGGATTTGATGGAAATTGTCTTTTTCTCTATTAGAAAACCAAGGAAGAGATGTCAAGAATGAAGAAAGATCCCATCCTGGGAAACAGCACCCAGAGTGGAGTATGTCCATTAGGGTATGAATGTGCCCCTAACCACACAGGCTCCCAGGGAGACATTGAGAAAATTGCTACAAGGACAGCAAAGAGAATGGAAAATCTATCAACCTGAGGCACAGAGGGACAAGGCTGCTGCAAGAGATGGGTGGCACTGATGCTGATGGAGGGAATGAAGAGTGTCCAAGGGCATTATATGGGCTGTTTGCTTTTCACTCGTTACTCCTGGTAGAGTCTTCTTTCATTCTGATAATGGGAAGCAGTAGGACAAACCCTAGAGATCATTTGGTTCAATTCCCTCATTTTACAGATGAAGAAACTGAGGCTCAAAGAGAGGAAAATGATTTGCCCAAGGTCATATAAGAAGAAAGTAGAAGAGTTAGAATTTAAACTCAGATCTTTTCACATGTTGGGGGCTCCCCCTTTATCCATACCCTCACCCCAGACTTCCATTCTTTCCCCCAAAGGCATGGTATTTAGTGGATAAATCTAATTGGAGGATATTGTGATAACTAAAGAGCTGAAGCTGGGACACCTAGGATTATAAAGTAGCTCTGTGTGAAACTGGACATGCTATTTAACATCACTGGACCTTAGTTTCCAATAACAACAGCACCAACAGGCGTGTAGAACTTAAAAGTCTGCAATATTTTATATGTCTTATTTCATTTGATCCTCATAAGGGCAATTGTTATTTCATTTTATGGATGAGGAAACCAAAGGAAAGTTAAGTGACTTGCCCAGGGTCCACACAACCAGTAAATGTCTAAGGTCAAATTTAGACTCAGGTCCTCCTATCTTCAAACCTGATGTCCAGGTGTCCACTGTGCCACCTCTCTGTGTCTGGTTAGAGTGGACTTAGCCTAAGGTGAAATCCACTATAGATACTTTCTAGCTATTTTATGGCAGACAGCTCACTTCACTTTTCTCAGTTTCAGTTTCCTTATCTGTAAAATGGAAATAATAATTCCCAGAGCTGTTGTCAAGATCAAATGAGATAGAATTTGTAATAGTGTGTATAAATGTTACCTCTTCCCATTATTTTACATCAGAAGCTAGAGATGTCTCATAGATTATAAGGAGGCAATTATTTTAGATATTAGAAACTGGAGAAAAAGGCATAGGAAGAAGACAGTAGAAAAGCAGGAAAAAAACTGCACAATAAATGGGTTTAAGAGTAGGATATCTGGAAGGACCACTACAGGAGCAGATGGCAGAGAAGCATTTTTCTCAGCAGGTGACAACATACTACAATTTGTTCTATAAAGAGCACCAGGGCATGAAAGACTGCTGCCCACAATCATGAGTTGCCCCAAAGAATGTAGATTTCTCTACTCATGTTCCTCCTTGCTAGCTTTTTTTAAATAAGTATATGCCCATTATTCCCTATGGACACTATATACAGTGATGGAAGAGTATGAACCAGGTTGATGGGTGGACTGTTATATTTTTATTATTCCTGCTTTTGTCTTCTATTGAATAAATGTTATGATTATTCCTGCTCCTGCCTTCCATTGAGTAAATGTTATAAATGTTATGATTATTTCTGCTCCTGCCTTTTGTTGAGTAAATGTTATGACTATTCCTACTTTTACTTCTATTGAGTAAAGGTTATGATTATTCCTGCTTTTGCCTTCTATTGAGTAAATGTTATGATTATTTCTGTTCTTGCCTTTTATTGAATAAATGTTATGTTCGTTCCCGCTTTTTATTTTTAATGTTATTGCCTTTTTTTTTAGCTTAGTAATTGTTTCATGTTTCTGCATCAAGGGTGTTATTGTGACTGATTGATTTTGGGTAAATAAGAAGCTCACTAGTGGGGGCTCAGACACTATAGTGAGAAGCAATAGGAGTATATATTTTTGCTCACTAGGGTTACCCCTAGGACTGTGAGAGAGTGTTTAAGTGGTAGTAATGTGGCACGCCACCAGTCCGGGAACCCCACATTTTCTAGCTTGAATATAGTTTGTTGAATGAGCTGTCCCCAACTGTAAATCAATATTATACCTAAGATACACTTATTTCTTACTTTTATACATTGTGTGTTCCTGCTGTCTCCCTCCTTCAGAATGAAAGCTTGTTGAGAGCAAGGATTATTACATTTCTCTTTATTTATATCTAATACAGGGCACCTGGAACACAACAGACATTTAATAATTTTCTTTTGCAAAAAATACCACTTTTTCATTTTATTTTTTCACTATTAAGTGAAATACTATTAAGTATTTGATTTTTCCAGTTACATGTAAAGATAGTTTTCAACATCCATTTTTGTAAGATTTTTGATTTCCAAATTTTTCTTTCTTCCTTATATCCTACTCCCTCCCTAAGATAGCAAACAATCTGATATAGGTTATTCATGCACAATAATATTAAACATATTTCCATATAAGTTGTGCTATGAAAGAAAAATCATAAAAAGGAAAAAACCATAAGAAATATAAATTCTTGTTGACTGATTGATTGCCTCTACCTTATGAGAAACAGATGGATAACTTTACACATATAGGGACTGGGATGTTTAGCCCAGAAAGGAGGGATGTGATATCTTTTCTTAATTATTTAAAAGACTGTCGCATGAAAGAAGAATTAGATTTAGGATCGTAGAATTATAGATTTAGAACTAGAAGGGATCTTAAGAGTTTACCTTGTCCAAACATTTTGCAGTCAAAGAAACAGATTCATAGGGATAAAGTGATTTGTCTATAGCTAAAAAAAAAGGTCAGAGGCAGGTTTTGAATCTAGATTCTCTTGTGTTCTGTTTGATGTTAGAGGGAGTCATCAAAGCCACTCAGGTGAAGGGAAGTAAATTTTGCTTTATCCTAAGGGAGAACTTTCTAAAAAAATATTATAATAGTTTGGCTTTGGAAAAGAGTCTTGGCTTTTGAGGTAGAAACCCAAATTCAAATACTACTGTTGCTACTTTAACCTTGTGAGACCATAAATAAATCACTTCCCCACTCTGACCTCAGTTTTCTCATCTATAAAATTGAAGGGGTTGGACCAGGTAGTCAATAATATGCCAGGAAATAAAAGGGAGACAGATGTTGGCTCCAAACAAAGATACACTCCCAAATAATCAGAGCTGTCCACCAAAGGATTGAGATTCTCAGGAGATAGTAAATTCTTCATCAATTGAAATATTCAAGAGGATTCTTTATGAACACTCAATGGAGAGGCTATAGAAAAATTCTGTTCAGGTATGTATTTCACTACTGGACCTTCTATAGGGTCCTTTAAAATCTTGTGTTATAAATTTCCTTCCAGTTTTGAAATTCTGTTAGTCATTTTGATCCTGGATTTCCTCAAGTCAGTTTTGGGATTTTAAGGAACATAGATCAAATCTTATACTAACCTTATCTATTGGTAAATAGGTCTTACCAATTGAAAAATAGACATTAGTAAATATACAAACTATGGTAGAGGGGTATACTCACTCCATGTATATGTATACACACACAAACATATCTATATATCTATATATCTATATCTATATCTATATATATCTATAGTCTGCATTTTTATATATCCCTGTCCTTTGCTGCTTCCCCATATTTTCCTTGCCTTCATACTCTAACTTCACCTAGATTGCTGGTTCTCTAAGTCGAAAAAATAGACTTATTGGTAAATATACAAACTATAATAGATGGATGTACTTACTCACCCAAGAACAAATATATATATATGTCTGTATTTTTATACATCCTTGTCCTTTTCTGGTCCCCCATATTTTTCATGCTGCACACTCTAATTTTACCTAGATTGCTGGCTTTCTAAGTCTAAAAATAGACTTATTGGTAAACATAAAACTATAGAAGATGGATCCACTCACCTAATGTATATGTGTGTATAGTGTATATATCTGTATCTATGTATGTCTATATTTATATTTATATATCAATATTTTTATATCTACCTGTCCTTTTCTGGTCCCCCATATTTTTTCTTGTTACATCTTCTAATTTCACCTAAATTGCTGACTCTCTCCAATCAATCAACCAATCAGTCAACGAACATTTATTAAGTTAGGACAAATACATATTAGGACAGAGCACTTTGATGACCCTGATTTCTAGGAACTGAGGAGTCTTACCCTGGATTAGACAAAGAAAGCTGTGGCTCTTTCTCCTGGTCTAGTCTCATGTAGGGAAAATAAAGTTGATAGATTGCTTTTGGAGTGAAAGGTTGTATTTATGGATACTTCTCCCCACTCTCGCCATTTCAATCTCTATGCTCACTCATCCTTCTTAGAGTGAAGGGGCCTGGTCTAATAGTCCAGAAACTAAGGAGTCGCCTATCTTTTTTCTCTCTTTTAATTGTATAGAGAATGTTAATTAGGCTTTCAGGAACACAGACCCACTACCTCAGCCCCTCTAAGATAATTTATTTTAGGGTTATACTGGCTCCAAATAATTTTTCTCCTTCCCAACCTCTCCCTAGCAATGGAAGAATTAGGCTGAAATAACAGTTAAGGCTAGGGGAGGCTAAAGATGGAATGACCTGAGATCCTTCTTAGCCCAGTAACCAATGATATTGGAATTATAAAAGTTAAGAATAATGTCAATTTATGTAATTATTGAAAAAATATTGCTAAGCAAACTGGTAAACAGTAGGTACTTACAATGTTTATTGATTGACTCAATAATAATACTAGCTAGCATTTTATATATGTGCCAGACACTATGCTAATGTTACAAATACTATCTTATTTATCCTTACCACAAACCTATGAAGTAGGCTTATTATCCCAATTTTACAATTGAGGAAACAATTTGTAAGTGTGTGAGGTCAGATTTGAACTCATGTCTTTCCAGTTCTCTATTACTGTGCCACTCAGCTAATTCTAATTGATTGAGAACTTCATGATTTATACTTTCTAGAAATTAGACCGAATTGTTTTTTTTTTTTCCTTAACCTCCCGGCTTCCTAAGAAGGGGACTATACATATTTTCCAGGCAGGTGTATATATGAAAACAAATCCGTAATTGTCAAAGTGGTCAATCGCTTGAAAAAAAGTTCTGAGGATCTTAGAGGACAACAAGCTCAATAAGAGTTACTGGTCTGACATGACATTACAATTTTTAAAAGTGAATACAATCTTTGACTTCATTAAGAAAGGTAGTTTTCAGAAGGAGAAAGGTCACAGTCTCAATGCCCTTTGTCCTCCTCAGAACACAGTTAGGGGAGAAGTTCCATTTATTCAGTCAAACATTTTTTTTTTCTGGCTATCACATTTTAGAAAAGACATTGATAAACCAGAGTATCCAGAGGATAGTCATAAGGGATGGACTCGGGATTGTTCATTTTAGCAATCAGATAAAAGAACCAGGAAAGTTTAGCCTGAAGGATAGAAAATTGAGCAGAATCATAAGAGCTGTCTTCAAGTATTTGAACAATTGTTATATGGAAGAGGGATCTGACTTTTTCTGCTTGTCTCCAGTAGGCTGAACCTGCAGTGATGAATACGAGACATGGAACACATTGACTGACCGAGCACCACTGGGTTGAGAACATAGAAATTTCTGACCTTTGCCAATGCTTGTCCTTTACTCGTCTTCATAGTCTGCCCCTGGTTTAATACTCTGTAGTTGCCAGTTTTCTTAAAAAGGAATCTGATTTCTAAATCTAACTATTTCAGATTCCTGAAGAACTATTCATTTGGGGCTCAGGTTTAAGGGGTTCACTGACAGGTGGCAGAATAAAAGGGTAGGCAGAGTACAAATGTGAATCAAGTATGGAACTGACAGTTTTATTCCCACCTAGAAAAGGGAATGCCAAGCAATAAAGAATCAAGAAATGATTACAGTTAGAAGAGAGGCTAGAACTCAAGGTTTTGGGGATATTTGTAAAAGACTGCTTATGAACTTTCTAACTTTCATTTTCATTGAAGATAGCCAAGGTCAACATCAAATAGCTTCTTTCCCTCTAAAGGTTTATTTTTCTATCTATGTCTGTCTTGCTGTCTCTGTCTCTGTCTCTCTCTGTCTTTGTCTCCTATTTCTATCTTTGCCTTTCTTTCCTTCTCCTCTCCCATGTCTGTCTCTTCTCTCTCTCTCTCTCTCTCTCTCTCTCTCTCTCTCTCTCTCTCTCTCTCTCTGCAAGGCAATGGGGTTAAGTGGTTTGCCCAAGGCCACACAACTAGGTAATTATTATGTGTCTGAGGCTGGATTTGAGCTCAGGTCCTCCTGACTCCAGGGCCGGTGCTCTATCCACTGCACCACCTAGCTGCCCCCTCTTCTCTCTTTCCCTGACTCCTCATTTCTGCTCTACTTGTCTGTCTCTCTGTCTTTCTCTGCCTCTATCTCCTCATCTCTATCTATGCCTCTCTCTGTCTCTGTCTCTCTGTCTGTCTCTGTTTCTATTTTTTACACTTCAAGGCCAGCAGACACTGCCCCTTTAGTATATGTGCAGAATTCTTGCTCCTCAACTCATTAAAGAATCCTCATAAGTGATAGAAAGCAGAGGATATCTCTTCTTGTCCTGAAATTTATTTGTTTGTTAGCTAGCTTTTTTTTGGCAAGGAGGACCACTCCATTACATATCTCCAAAGGGATGCTGCTCTCCAAATGAGTAATATTTAGGCTAGATATGAGGGGAAATTATAACAAAAATGTCATCAAAAAGAAAGAGAAGAAAATGAAATAGGTTTTCATGAGACATTGAGGTCCTCACTAGAAATCTAGCTGAAGTTGAATGAGCGTTCTTTTTTTTTTTTCCCTCTAGGAAAACTTGAGTTTAAATCTGGCCTCCAGAATAAGTTGTGAGACCTAGGGCAAGTCACTTTTCTTCTGTTTGCCTCCATTTCCTCAATTGTGAAACAGGAATAATAACAGAACCTACCTCCTAGGGGCGCTATGAGGGTCAAATGAGACAGAATAGCACCAAATAAATAATAAGTGTCATATAGATGTTAGCCATTATTATATAGGGGATTCTTGGTCAGGTCTAGGGAGTTTATGAAGTCTTTCATTATTCCTTTTTTCTTGAGAGTGGTCTTCCTATTTCTCTTTCAAGGCTGGAAGTACAGTGGACTTTCATTCATCAACCCAAGTCCCACTGCTGAATAACAGGAAATATTTACCTGCTCTGCTTTCAATATGGGATGATTGACGCCTTTTTAGTCAGAGTAGTGTCCTCAACTTCCAGGAGTTCACCATGTAGGTGGCAGAATTAGCATGGACACTCCACTGGCTTTCAATATAACTCTCAAACTCAAGTGATTCATAAACCTCAGTTTCTCCAGGAACTAGGATTATAAGCATTCACCATTATACTCTGCATTGAGGACCTTCATAATTCTGAGATTCTGTGATTCAGTCTTTGGGTTCATGCAGACAATCTTGTGGCCAAGGTAGACAATGTTGGGACCAAATTGGAATACAAATAGGCAGAGTGGCGGTGTCAGGAGCTGTCTGATGGAAGACATTTGAAGTGGTAATTTTTCTTGGATCATTGAAGGCCTTGGTTCTTAGACATGGTGAAGCCTTTCCAGAGAGAGCAGAGAGGGAAACAAGCCTTCCTTGCTAAATATGCATTTTGGACAGTAAATGAATATTTGTATTATGCAAACAGATATAACTGGCTTGTATAATGTAAAGGACAATCACCTCCCACACAATAATTCCACTAGATTAGGGAACAGTAATTGAGGTTCCCTTGAATGTCTCCCTTTATTCTAAGCTCCTCTACCCTATTTCAAAGAGAAAGGACTGGGGAGGGTGGATGGGGAGGAGCAGCAATAACAGTGTTGTGGTTGCCAACTGATCTCAGGGTCTAATGTCATTTATTCTACCTCAATATTTGTGGGCCCAGTCCTATGTATACATCCACATACATATACACAGAGCCAGAAATACAAACATATGTCTACATCATGTTCAACTCTGATATCCTTTAGGATTCTGAGATTTCTGGGATTTGGTCTTTGGGCTTAGGAAGACAAGCTTGTAGCCAATGTAGACAATCCTCGGGTCAAACTGAAAAACAAATTGGCAGAGTGGTGGTGGCAGGAGCTGTCTGGTGGAAGACATTTGGAGTAGTAATGTCCTATCTATCCCTACACACAAATGTACTTTTTCACTCCTCAAAAGAGTATATAGAAGATGCCCAGTTTCTACTCTCAAAAGATATGATTATGGGGCTAGAAGCAGGGCTATCTTCAGTTGTCCTGATTTTTATCTGGCCTGTGGCTGCCACTGTTATTTCACTAACTGACATCCTATTGCTCAGCTAAATAGAAGAATTCTAAAGGGGAAAGTGAGGTTGATGACTTAGCACAGCACCCTCTCACTCAAATCCAAAAATTCAATGAGGTGGTACTTTGTATAAGGCATGACAGAAGATTTCAACAGAGATTATCAGAGGTAGCAGGTCATGTTTGTCATGGAATTGCAGATCTGGGAGAGATCTTAAAAAATGGAATGTCCCAGATTGAGAACCTTAGAACATATAATATCATAACTGTAGGGTATCTTAAAACATGTAATGTCTTAATCTCGGAAAATGAGATGCCAGAGTTTAAAGAAATCCTAGAAAACAGAACTGGAGAAGGAAATGGCAAATCTCCCCAGCATAATTTTGAAGAAAACTCCAAATGAGGTCTTGAAGAGTCAGACATGACTAAAACCACTGAACAGCAATAAAAGAAAATAAAGTGTCGAAATTTAAAGAGTCTTAGCATATGGAATGTCAGAGCTCTGAAGAAGCTTTGGTGTAAACACAAATCTGTAATTAGGGTAGAAACAACCTGCCCTTTGTCCAAGGTGCTGATGTATATAAAGCATACTTCTTTCCCAAATAGGGAAATTTCTTCCACCCAATAATTCTGAGACTTCTCTCCTTGCCATTCCATAGTCTAAGTTACTATCTCATAGCTGATAGTTTCTGGCCTAAATTTCCCTTCAAGTATTTCCATTCTATGTATCTTCTCTGGTCACTACCTTGAGAAGATTAAGAGGGAAATAAGGACCCCAGGAAAGAATGATCAAATAATGATTATTAAAGTAGCCTACCATTTTCCCTGGTATACCTGCTCTTACAGTAAGACTGACTTTTCTAGAGCCTCTCTGCACTACTGCACACTGCCTTCTCCTCCCATGAATTTGCTTAATGGAACAGACTTGGTTGTTCATAGGTCTCAGCAGAAATAGAGAGGGACATCCCTAAGACAATTCATGGAAAACTCAGTACTCGGTGTCAGAACAAAGGACAGATAAATTGACAAAGGTCCAGCATGAAAAGGGAGTGTACCACAAAGGTCCTTTGTGAATACTGTGGACACATTTTTGAAGTCAGAAAACTTAGCTTACAATGGTCAGTCCATGAGTTTTTCCTTTCTTCTGGGGGGGAGACTACAAAATATAGTGTGTCCAAAGAAGAATGACAGTGGTGTTGAGGGGATTAAAGTCCAGACCACATGATAATTGGGAGGAGTAATTGGATATGTTAGCCTGAAGGATAGGACACATTTGATAGACACAGCAATGGGAATAGGTAAGAAAACTCCATATAAGTGCATTTTATGAGGCAGGTATTATAACAAGAGCTTTTACAAATTATTTGATTTTCACAATAGCTCTGGGAAGTAGGAGTTATTATTATCCCCATTTTACAGTTGAGGAAACTGAGGCAAATATAAGTTAAGTGACTTTCCAAGGGTTACACAACTAGGAAGTCTCTGAAATTAGATTTGAACTCATTTTCCTTTTTTAAATAGTAATTCATAATTTATTCCATCTTACTTAAGATTAAGATCTTTTTGGGTTTCTGTTGCCTAGTACAGTCTATTAGTGATTTACCTTTCCTACCTACCAGTTGCAGTTTTAATTTTTCATTTATTTTTCTATTTATTTTTTCATACATATGCACATGTTTTTTTTAAGTTACAAAATTTCCTTCCATCCTCCCTTTCCATCCCCCCTCCCCTCAGCAGCAATGAATAGTAAGGTTAGAAAAATATGCTTGCATATTTTTGATAAACACATTAGTCATTTTCAGTATGAGGAATTAAGATTAAGAGAAAGAGATATATCAGCGATCATTTTTATAAAGTGCGCATCAGATTCTGAATGGTTGTTTTTTGTTGTTTTGTCCTGTTTTGTTTTGTTTAGTTTTTCTTCCCCTGGATGGGGATAATATTTTCCATAGCTGGTCTAATACAGTTGTTCTAGCTCTCTGAAATGCTGAGAGGAGCTGCTTCCATCAAGGTTGATCATCTCACAATGTTGTTAATGTGTGCACATCAACAAATATTATATTTAATGGGAATAAACTTGGAGCATTTCCATAAATCAGGGGTGAAACAAGGATGCCCATTATCACCATTACTATTCAATATAGTATTAAAAATGCTAGCAGTAGCAATAAGAGAAGAGAAAGAAACTGACAAATCAGAATTGGCAATGAGGAAGCAAAACTTTCACTCTTTGCAGATGATATGATGATATACCTAGAGCACCCGAGAAAACCATCTAAAAAACTCATTGAAACAATTAATAATTTCAGCAAAGTAGCAAGACATAAAATAAACCCACATAAATCATCTGTATTTCTATATATCAATAACAAAGCCCAAGAACAAGAGTTAGAAAGAGAAATTCCATTTAAAGTATATGTAGACAACATTAAATACCTGGGAATCTATCTCCCAAGACAAACCTAGAAATTGTTTGAACACAATTATAAAGCTCTCCTCAATCAAATAAAGTCAGATCTAAATAACTGGAAGAATGCCAAATGCTCATGGATAAGTCGATCCAATATAATAACAATGACAATTGTGCCTAAATTAAATTACTTTTCAGTGCCATACCAAACATACTACCAAATAACTACTTTATTGAGCTAGGAAAAAATAGTAGCAAAATTCCTCTGAGCAACAAAAGGGCAAGAATAGCAAGGGGACTGATGAAAAAAAGGTAAAGGAAGGTAGCCTAGCTCTACCAGATCTAACACTATACTATAAAGCAGCAGTCATCAAAACTGCCTGGTTAAGAAATAAAATAATGGATCAGTGGATTAGGATTCAAAAGAATCTAGGTTCAAAAGAAGCTGCAGTAAATGATGACAGCAATCTACTATTTGACAGACCCAAGGACATCAGCCTCTGGGATAAGAATTTACCATTTCACAAAAACTGTTGGGAAAATTGGAAAAAATATGGCAAAAATTAGGCATAGATCCCCATCTTACACCCTATACCAAAGCAAGGTCAAAATGGGTACAGGATCTAGACATAAAGAGCGATACCATAAATAAATTAATAGACCAAAAAATACTCTATCTGATCTATAGAAAAGGGATAAATTTATGACCAAACAAGAATTAGAGAACATTATAAACTGCAAAATGAATGATTTTGACTATATTAAATTAAAAAAAAATTTGCACTAATAAAATCAATGCTGCCAAAATCGGAAGAAAAGCAGAATGCTGGGAAAGAATCTTCATAACCAGGAGTTCTGATTTCTAAAATAGAGAATTGCATCAAATTTATAAAGCCACAAGTCTTTCCCTAATTGATAAATGGTCAAAGGATATGAATAGTTTTCAAATGAAGAAATTAAAACTATATACAATCATATGAAAAAATGTTCCAAATTACTATTGATTAGAGAAATGCAAATTAAAACAACAATGAGATATAATCTCACATCTATTAGTTTAGCCTAGATGATAAAAAGGAAAAATGATCAATATTGAAGAGGATATGGGATGACTGGGACATTGATGCCTTCTGGTGGAGTTGTGAATTGATCCAAACTTTCTGGAGCATCTGGATGCTGGATGCTGGAGAGCAATATGGAACTATGCCCAAAGAGCAATAAAACTGTTCATACTCTTTGACCCAGCAATTCCAATTCTAGGAAGAAATTATAAAAAATGGGAAAAATTCTATATGTTCCAAAACATTCATAGCAGCACTTTTTGTAGTGGCAAAGAATTGGAAATTGAGGGAACGCCCATCAATTGGTGAAAGGGTAAACAAGTTATGGAATATTATTGTTCTATAGGAAACCATAAATGGTCGGACTCTAGAGAAACATGGTATGACTTGCGGGATCTGATGCTGAGCTCTTCTGAGCCAAGAGAACAATGTCCACACCAACAACATTATGAGATGAACAACCTTGATGGAAGCAACTCCACTCAACAGTCCAGAGAGGTAGGACAACTGTATCAGACTGGTAATCATCTATATTATCCCCAACCAGAGGAAGAAAAACAAGACAAAATAAAACAAAACACAGGAAAAAAATCCTACCGAATCTGATGAATACATTATTAAAATTATGTATTAAGTGTCTCTTTCCCTTAATCCTAATTCCTCATGCCAACAATTACTAATTTGTAGATGTTTAACAAAATATGTATGTTCCTGACTGTTCCCTACTGAGGTGGGGTGGGTGGAAAAGAAGGAAACATACAGGCACAAATGGATGAAAATAAAAAAAAAATTTAAAAAGTGTACATGCTCTCTTGGTTCTACTCCCTTCCTTCAGCATAAGATCCTATAATTCATTCCATGCTTCTCTAGAGTCTGACCATTTATGGTTTCTTATAGAACAATAATATTCCATAATATTCATGCACTATAACTTGTTTAGCCATTCCTCAGTTGATAAGCAACCCCTCAATTTCCAATTCTTTGTGACCAAAAAAAGGAGCTGGTATGAATTTTGGAACATGTGGGACTTTTACCCTTTTTTATGACTTCTTCTGGATATAGGCCTAGAAATGGAATAAGCTCAAGCTTTCCTGATCCAGCGCAGTACCAGTTGCCTCTGTCTTCAAGTATTTGAATGACTGCCTGCCGTGTGAATTAATTATTTATTTGTTCTGCTTGATCCCAGAGGGCCAGCTGAGAAAGCAAAATATGGGAATTGCCACAAGAAAAATTTTTAGAAAATACTTCCTGATGATGTGAAGTGTTTCAAATTGAAATAGACTGCTTTTGTAGGGAGTGAGCCCTTTGTCATTGGAAGGAGTAAGGAGCTGGGGCATTGTTGAACTTGGAGATGCTGCAGAACAGATTCCTGACCAGGTGTGGGTTATAAGGAAGTTTCTAAGCCTTGGGGGTGGGGGGTCAGTCATGCAAAGCAGTGGAAGCTACAATGCTTGTTCAAGATATACAAGTCATAATAGAATGTAAATTTTTCCATGGGCGAGACCATTATTTTCTTGTCCTTGTATCTC